>NW_027109449.1:1760875-1767245 GCF_000696795.3 Halyomorpha halys
AAAAAAAAAGAAAAGGCTCAAACAGGTCAAACAATTTATGATTTTCTTTTTTTCGCTGTTTCATGTAATTTCAACTTTAAAGTATTTATTCAAACATTTATATTATTAAACAAAGGTATTCATTATGTCACAAGTACAATGTGATAACTGAAGAATCAGTTTGACTGAAATATGAGTCCTTTTTGTTTCTTTTAAAGTTTATAATATAGTTGAATGAAATATGTAAATTTTCCTTGCCATCTTCCTTTTTATGGGCATGTTTTTGAACGAATTCACAGAAGAGGTTACAAATTTAATTAAGTTTTTACATTCCTTATTTAACATATTTTATTTAATTTACAAGTAAGATTGATGGTATGTTCTGTGGACGTCTGTGCATGCGTTCGTGTATCTTTCCTTTAAGTGCCATAAAAATGTCATTATCAACTTTGCTATTAATGATAAATATTTTTTATAAGAGTTGTAAATGAACAGTTAACGTATAAAAATAATAACACCGATATGATAAATTTCCGCGATATTATATTAGAGGTATCATTATGTGTTTAATGTAAAAAGTTTTAACATGGTAAATCTTATGTTATTTTTTAAATACAGAGATGCTCCTAGTGGACTTTTTGGGAAACTTGTATTGTAACCTTATTATCTTTAAGAGATAAAAAAATCTTCAATAGCTTCACATCATCTTTCCTCTAACTCACTTGTTCTTTGTATTCTCACCTAGTATTTTTACATTAATTTATTATTAGTTTTGTATGTTCCTTTATTAGAATTTATAAATGTCCAAAACAAAAAAAAAAACCCAAACCAAACACAACGAGCGACTAACCCCTAACCAACAAAGCGACAACACACAAAATGGTGTGTTATAACTTAGCTGATCTGATGCGTGACGCCATTCTCCATTTAGCAACCTGACTGTCAATCATCAATATTATCTGACTGTCAATCATGGTAGGTGTTATATCGTTTTAGCATACTAAAAGGCAATATTTCTCCAACTAACACATTTTTTTCTTATAACATATGAAATTAAAGATCATGAATACACCTACCGTACGATATAAAATATTATTTGATTAAAGTATCTTACTTTTACGATTCTGTTATCTCTCTATTCAGTGACAATCAAGTAAAGAATCCCAGTAGAGTTTTTGATATCTCTATCAAGTGGTACGATTCGACGTCGTTCTATTATAAAATTCACGCTAAAACATACGAGTACTTGTACTGAAAGACTAAAAAAAGGAAAAAAGGGAACAGAATTACAACGCACGCTTACTAGAAAGATACTGCTTTATTATCTCTGTGATGCTCCTTCTAGACATTATTGGAGTTTATTTACATGGGGAGTTAGGATTAGAGTTGTATACAGGCCTTGTCCAATTTTATATATATTTTCATGGACATGATATCTTCATCATCTATAGTCTGGTTTTTATTTTTTTAATAAATTTTATCGGATGCTTTATTGTTTTTTTTTATTATCCACAATTATTGGATGTTTTTCACTTAAAAAAGAGAAATATAAGTTAGAAATACATTGTACAAGTACAAATATTTTCCCATGTACTTTTTCGAAAAAGTTACTCGTATATTTGTATCCTATTGGGAGAAACCTTGGGGTAAAAAAGAGAAACTCAAATTTAATCATTTATAAATTAGACTGCTGTGGCAGAGTATAATAAAATTCTTAGTATTATTTTATTTTAGTTTGAAATGATGTTTTTTTTCATATATTTGTTTAATTAATTTTTTTTGTCAACCCTTATCCAGCTCCGTCCTCTGATTGGGTTGACAATAAATATTTGTATAATCACTTCAATTAATTAGTTAAAATTGATTTTTAAAGTATTTATCTCGATTATTTTTAGTTTTAAGTATAAATATAAATACTCATTTAATTTTGATCTATGGAATTAATAATTCTTGCTGAGGATTTTTATTTTCGTATTAAGATGAGTAATTTTATTAATCTATAGACTAAGAGACACTCGTGTATCGGCGACGTATAGATGGCATAGCATGCAGAGCCAAGATGAAAAGCATTTCTAACCGATGGCATCATTGTCGCCTTCTTCAGCAATTAGGGCGTAATGAAGGTCGTGCCAAGCTCTCTATTTCAATTTCTGATTGAATAATTTATGTTAGGCCATAACGTTGAAAGAATATTACATAATACTACTTCTCCTATGAATATAAACGTTTTAAACTACTTTATGGCACATTAAACTAGTTTTAATTTGAGTACTAATTGACATAGGTACTTCTCATGGTTTCTTAGATATAGACTCCCACAGTAGATACACTAACTACTAATTTTTCAATACATATTTCATTATATGTTCCTTTTAAAATGACTGTATCTCAGGAGCTATTGCTCATATTTTACTAAATTTACTCTAATTTAAATAATGTTCTATTATGTTTTCAAATGTTTTTGTAGTTTTAAGGATACGGAGCTCCAATCGTTTTTCAACGTTTAGAAACAGCTATTTTATGCATAGACATGTGATGTACAAATTAGCACTAAAATAAAAACTACTTTAATGTGCTATAAAGTAGTTAATTACGTTTATCTTCGTAAAAGTAGTTTTCATGATATTTGGTAAAATAAATGTTCGGACAAAACTTTTGGTTAATAAAAAAATTACATCTCATGATCTGACGTTTTCTAGCAATCAAATCAAAGATAGTTTAATGGACTATAAATTAGCTAATAATGTTTGTTGGATTTACATAATTCGATGTTTTCCTTCCTTTTTTGAATTCGTATAAAGTCGGGGTCTGGGGTCTCATTTGTTAATGCCCCCATTGCCGCTTACACCGAAAGACCTCGAAGACGCTGCGATGCGATGCCGCCTGATATTATCTATCGTGACATGTAAGATAGAACCTGAACTTCTCATAATACCACTCTTCAACTGGTAAGCCTCTTAGATAGAGAGACGTTATTCCGGACTCCAGGCGAAAATCCATGGTGTTCACCATTTTCGCCCAGCCTAATAAGGTAATATCTTAATGAATGATACCCTAAGATTTGTTCTTATATCATATTATGAAAATAATTATTAAACTAAGCTACTGACTCATTTGTCCCCTCAGGAATTTTATTTGGTCTCTCAAAAATATATTTGTTCAATTAGAAGCAGCATAAAATTGCTCTTAATTCAACTCTCACGTTTCACTCTAATTTATATAAAATTTCATTATACAAACAGGGTGCAAGGAGTAAAGGACGAACAGGTCCTGGTGTAAACATCGTTCGTAGTAGTGAGGGAAGTAGTTTTTATATTTGCACATGAATATGAATTGTGAATATGAAACAAATAAAAATCAATTTATTTAAGCAAATATCATGAAAACTACTACTCCTACGATGGCCAACGTTATTAACTATTTTATAGCACATTAAAGTAGCTTTAATTTGAGTGTAATAGACATCCTTATGTCTATATGGTTCCGGTTCCTTAGATTAAGGTTTCCAACAATAAATTCTCTAACTACTAATTTGTCAGTATATATTTCATGAAATGTTGCTAAAAGTCACATTTCATAAAGCACTGAAAAAATAGTGTGTATAAATAAATTTTAGTGCATTTATTGTGCGAAATCTACATCACAGGAACCATATAGACAAACAGATGTCTATTAACACTCAAATCAAAGCTTGTAGAACAGATTCGTTATCTTGGACTACACCTTGACAAATGACTAACCTGGAATCCTCACACAAGACTGAAAAGACAGGAAACTGCACGCAGATTCCGACTATTACAGCACTTACTAGACAAATGGTATAAACTTCCAATTCATTATAAAAGACTGGTCTATACTACTATAACAAGGCCTATCTAAACATACGAAGTTGAGCTTTGAGGCTCCACTAAACCTTTGAATTCCTCTCGTATCCAATTCTTACAATCCAAAATCCTTCGTAAAATCCTCAATGCTCCTTACTTTGTCACAAATAAAACTATCCATAAAGACCTTAATGTTCACTATGTAACCGATCTAATCCTAACCAGATATCCTTCCATCATAAATACCCTAACCAACAAAACCCTTTACTTTCTAGCCTTGCTTCTTCTTCTATTCCTGTCAATCCTCCGAGGCGCCTGAAAAGAAGATGGCCTTGAGACCTTCTAGTGTAATCATATTATTAGAGTATGCCAATGGGTTGTTTCTCAACGACATGCCTGTACCACTCCATTTTGATCTTACATCATATTTACTAGATGTGTTTATATGTAAATAGAAATATATCAAAAAACCTTAGGATATAAAAGGAAAAATATTTTTTCCAATTAAATAAGAATTAGAGCAGTTATATAGACTTATTATACACCATTGAAAACCAAAGATTTAAAAAAAAAAAGATATGAAAAAAATATAAAGTCTTAGGAGATTTTTTTTTGTTTCGTACCCTTCATTAAAATATAATTAGTTCTTCTTAGATATATAGTAAATGAAAAATATTTTGTATACTTTTTATATGTATACTTATATGAAAATCCTCGAGTGTTCTTAGAAGGTTATCAAAAAGGATGAAAAATTCGTATATAAGGTATCTAGTTTGACGAATACGGAGAAGCACAACTCCATTGTTCTGCTTCGCTAGTTTACTAAACCTTCCTTCATGTCATATTTGAGATCAAATATTTAGTCACTATTGTTATTGTTAGTCAATCTATCCACTGAATCTGCTCATTAGGAAAAGTATTGCCACAGAAAATAGTATAGAAATATATGTTCTGAAACGAGAGAGGATTAGTGACAACTCGAAAAAGGGAATTGTATGAAGCATGCCCTCAACCGAATTGTCGGAAACACTTCACTTTTGGTTGGCTGGTTGGGTTGGACATATGCAGTGGACTGTATAATTGAAAATGAACATGATTAAATGAAAAATAAAATTCTATTGTTTTATGTTACAAATGGTGTAGTGGGTGGCCAAAAGAAAATATTTATGTTTAGATAGTTAGTAAATTTTGAAGGATGGGCTATGGAATTATAGATAATGAAGTGGTTGATGATGATTACTATGTGGTGGTGAATGTTAATTATTGCCATGTGGACTTACTTTTTCTTTCCTCCCTCCGCATCTCTAAGCCTCTCTCCTCTCTGCTTCTGGGAACAACTCCGAGAGTTTTACTCACTCATGGTAGATTCGTGATGAGAGACAAAAGAAATGATGAACTGCTTCTACCAGAAGACAAGATGGCTCTCTTCTCACCTTAGTCTGGGTTGTGTTCTCTTGCCACCGAGAGCACTGGAGGAGGTGAGATTTGGCTGTTGGCCACATGGGGCGCTACTCCTATGCAGCCTTTCCGATTCAACCTTTCGGTTGCCGTAGGTTACCCGGAACAGGAATAATTAGATTGCTTAGTGCAAGTACCGAACCAGATTTTTTCAATGAATAAATGAAAAGTTTTTATGAAATTCCGTGTGATATAATTGGGGAGGATAGATGGATATAGTAAGAGAGCAGGATGGGAAAAAAAGTCAGTCATTTCACACAAGTTTTTGATTACTTTAATGAAAAGTATGCATAATCACACACAATTCATTTTCATGATATTTTACATGTTTATTATTTTATTACATAAAAATGTTAACAAAATGATTATTTCTAGTTCTTAGGGCAAACCTTTGGTGTATAAAAAAACTTTAGTGCATTAAGAACTGATGCCTTATAGCAATCAAATTAAAGATTGTTTAAGGAACTATAAATTAGCTTATAATGTTTATATACGTATTAGGAAGAAGTTTTTATGATATTTGCATACGTGTATGAATTATGCAGATGAAACTACAAGAAATCAATTTATTTTAGCAAATAACATGAAACATAGTACTCATAAACTACTTTATTGCACATTAAAGTAGCTTTAATTTTATTTTTTATTTATTTTATGATATTTACAACTGTATAAAAAATACAACAAGCAAATTTGAAGTAAGATCATAATGATAATAATACAGCATGTAGAGAAAACTACCGAGTAGTAGAACTCTACATTTTACAATATAGGGTCACGAGGCCATCTTCTTTTCAGGTGTCTCGGAGGATTGCCAGGAATGGAAGAGGAAGCAAAGTAACAAACTAGTGGGTTTGGGGGTTTATAATGGAAGGAATGATATCGGGTTCGGTCTAGATCGGTTACATAAGGAACATTTAGGTCTTTATGGATGGTTTTATTAGTAACAAAATAAGGAGCATTGAGGATTTTACGTAGGATTTTGGATTGTAAGGATTGGATACGAGAGGAATTCGAAGGTTTAGAGGAGCCCCAAACCTCAACTCCGTATGTCCAGATGGGCCTTATTATTGGCATGTAGATCAGTCTTTTGAAATTAGTTGGAAGTT
>NW_027109449.1:1767295-1780064 GCF_000696795.3 Halyomorpha halys
TACATAAGGAACATTTAGGTCTTTATGGATGGTTTTATTAGTAACAAAATAAGGAGCATTGAGGATTTTACGAAGGATTTTGGATTGTAAGGATTACAAGATATACTGTAGGTCTGTCGGCAGGTTTACGACAAAGTGTAAACGTGATTTGATGGGATTTGTTGCAATTTATTTTTATCCTTCAATTTCGGCGCCATTATTTGAGGGTTGTCGTAAGGGATTAGAGAGTTTGGGATGAAATAAAAAAGTTATTATTAACTGCGAGAATACATGTGTCATCGGCATATTTGGTGAATATGGTGTTAAGACTGGTTGGGATGTCAGCTATATAGACAGAGTTGAGGATACCGAGGATTCTACCTTGATGAACATCAGTAGACTGTCACAATAATTTAAATATTGTACCACACTAAACAAAAATAAGGTTTATTATGTAATAATGTTCGTACCATGGAGCTTTAAGGTAAATTACATGAATGTTTTTTAGCTGAAGAGTAGCAGTGTATATATGCATGAAGGTATATATAGGTATGCACATTCGCAAACTCACTCACACACGCAATGTTGGATTCAGATAGAGATAGATTCGCTAAATGCCTGTGTGGGGAGGAAGTTTAGTTTTGATATCTTTCGACTAATCTAACTGTATCTTTGACAGGATTTCCTTTTAGATGTGGGTTTATAGTCATAAAATAATTGGAACAGAGAACTAATGTTAAAAAAAGTATTATTTTATATAACGCATATGTTCTGGAACTTAATTAATTATAACTATTAGTTCATTTACCCAGAGTCCTTTTCTTGCAATAAACATTTTTTCCTGTTGGATGCTATAAAAGATGTTCAGTATGGAAAAGTAAACCAGGCATATGCATGCGGAAATATAGTGGTGGTCTAACAATCTGAAATTTAAGGTGTTCTCTAATTAATTAGACAGGTTAAATATATCTTCCATATTGATTTTAAAACTGCAAATAGGCGGGTGTATCGAGATGTTCTCATGAGAATCTATCATAAACAACTGCCCACCCATATTATGTAGGCTTTTTTAATTACTTTTAGTAGGTAAAAAAATGATTCAGTATAACGCATTGAAAGATAAAAGTAAATGTTTTATATAACACTTTACTGTAATAAACAGAGCCCAGATTTTTATGCAAAAACATATTTTGTTTGCATGCGCTTTTCAAACAGTTGATCAATTATCATTATTAGTTAGAGCACTCAAGTGGAATAAAATATTAATGCATGTTTGGTTGATTTTAATTTTTTTTATATATTTTATATTATTACCAGATCGGGCAGGAGGGCCTTACATACTTGATATAATCGTTATATTATATATATATTTTTTTTTAACAGTTGATTATGGGGGGGGGGTATAGTCTCGTACAAAAGACACCCCTAACTATAAACAATATTATTATAAAAAGAAAATAAATAGATGAGAATAATGCTTCTTAATAAAAGAGGAAAGTAAATTTAATAAAAAATTGGTGCACTTAAATAAAACAAACAATTGTCCTCTAATTGTAAATAATAAAAATAAAGTAAATAATTTCTGGTATTTCCTCATTTTTTATCCCACAGTGGAGCTTATATTATTATCGTTGGTAATCCCAACATCAATAAGTTCTGCTTTATTTTTTCTTAGGTCTATAAGAAGGATCTCTTGCTTATTATGGCGTACGGTATGGTCCGTAATTATTGATTCATCCCAATATAGCCTGAGAGAGCCTTTTTGCAAAATTTTGGCCACATTGTTGTGCCTCTGTAAATATTCAGTAGCAGCCAACACTCCACATCCACTTGTGATATGTTGGATTGATTCCAGCGCTACCGAGCATAATTGACACTTATCCGCTGTTGCGTCTTTTAGCACATGCTTCTTTGCAACCCCTAGCTCCTTTTTTGCACCCTAGTTGTTCGCTGGGTATCATGTCATTAGATTCGAGGTGGTCGTATATCTTCGTTGCCATGATAGAAGTAAGAATTTAATAGATACCATTCAAGGAAGTTATTGGCCGTAAATCTTCGGATCGTAAATTCGGCCCATTCTTCTTTGGGAGCGAATAAGCTACGCCGTCTGAGAAACCCTCTGGGGGAGCCTGCTTGCCATCTAATACATCTGTAAGCCATTGGTCAGTAATTGGTGCAAACTTCGAAACCTTCTAATCCATTAATTCTGAATGCCGACAGAGCCAGTATCCCTCCAATTTTTCACGTTGCTGACTGTAATAGTTACCTCTGGCATCTCTGAAGCATTCTCGAAGCTTCCCATTTCCTCTTCTATCGAACAGGCGTTTTCGTTGTGGCAAGCTGGTATTTTCCACACACTCCTCAAGTAGTCCTCAATATGTTCGGTGTATCGAATTGTTGATTTACCCTTTTGGCCAAGACTTCTGTAAAATTGGCGTTCATTCTGTTTGATAAGTTGATTCTGATGCCTACGTAAAGCTGCCTCTGGTTTCTTCTCATTTATTTTCTTTTTTGTCTTGGGTCTTGCGTTGTGAGGATTTCGAATATAATTTGAAACAATACCAATTTTTTTCCGAACGTTATTAATTTTTCGTCGAAGTCTTTTTTTTTACTGTGTATTTCCTTACAACCTCTTTGAGTTTTATTTGTTCTACCATCCCCTATTTTTATTCCAAGTTCTACTATAACTGTTTTGGCTGCGATATATAGCCAATGTGGAATATCTTGAAGTCCTTTTATCAGGCCTATATGTTCCTGGATCACATTATTCTTTATGATTAACTTCTGCGTGTTCTTATTGTATGGCACTCGAGGTATCGAGTAAGGTAACTTCTTTCTTGAAGCGGTGTCCCATCAAGCAGCACATTCCCAGTCAAAGCAGATTCACTAAGTCTGTTTTTTTAATTCTGTGTCCATCTCCATTTGGTCATCTCTGACCTCTATGCCGACTGATGAACTAATTCTAGCTGCGGGCTCTGGACCCATTCTTATATTCAGCGTTCTATCAGAAAGCTCAGCATCATTATCATTGGTCATTAATCTACGAGCTTCCTCTGTAAGTTGTTGGAGGTCTATAGAAGTTATAAACATTCTTGATAAAATCATTTTAACCTGATAACTTAGCCTGTGCGTGCTTATATTTACATTTGGGAGGTATTCATTCTAATATCTCTGGATGCTGGTAACGGTATCCTGTTTTTTTTCCGTTTCGAGGATTGCAATGTGCACGGATGACAACCTTGTTTATATCTAGCGTCCATTTCATCCTTTTTCCACCTCTTGGTCTCTTTTGCTGACTTCGGGAGGGTGGAGAATTTCTCTCCTCCAAGCTGGAACTCGAACTATAGGCCGCTAAAGGTTGCAGCCTTGCGGATCCTGACGATAGGGTAGTGCCGCTCACTCCACTACTCCCTGAAGGAAGCTGTCCACTATTCCCGCCCGATGCAGCTCCAGTATCGGGCTCGTACGAGGCTGATTTCCTTTTTAATGGGTAAGTGCATTTTATACCTATTGCCAGGTTGCAAATAAACAGTCGACCCTAACGTGGGGAAAAGGCGCTGACTAGATCACCGCCCATTATGGGAACCGCCGCACCTGGATTTAGCTAGTTTTGGTCCACCCTGGGTATTTTATTTCCCCAGTATCCATCATATCTGATGAACGTCCCCCTATCCACCACCTGGGGAGGCGCCCGATGGAGGACTAGCAACCTCTTACTGGTTATTATTAATATGGTACTACACTGCCAACAAGAATTCGGCCCTTCTTTACCAAGTAGCCAACAAATCTCCGTGATCTCTTTCCATCTTTCAACAGCTATTTCTCATTGCAAAAAGTAATGAAGTTCAGAGCTCTCTCTAAAAGAATGACCATGAAAAAACCATCATAAGGCCAATAATAATCCACAAGAATGAATCAAAGCCATTGGCAAGATAAGTGGAACGGATGCTTAACTCCTGGAAGAGAAAGGTATTGAGAAGGAGTATCGAAGAATGGAATTGGGATAAGAAGAAGAAATGAGGAGCTGATGAAACTGTTTGGGAATCCAACATCGTGGCTTTAGTGAAAAGAGTACACATAAGGTGTCCTAGCGAGAATCTCCGATCTAAAGAAAACCAAGGAGATGCTATATGGGAACCCTGCTGGAAGACGGAAAAGTATTTCTCTCTCTCAATTTAGATAGTTGGACGATGAGTAGGATCTAAGGCGGTAATATTTTGAATTGATGATAATTTGTATAGCCTAGGAAAAAATTAAATTATATTCTAACAGCAAATTATTTGTATTTTTCTTTTACCTGAATGAACTGGAACAGTCACCATTTTTTATCCCCCCTACGACAGATGGTGTCGGATTTAAAGTATCCGATATTTTCGGTTCTTTTTTGAATTTATATAAAGTCAGGGTCGGGGGTCTTAGTATATGATGCCCCCCTTGCCGGGAACACCGGAAGACCCTGAAGACGCCGCCACTGCGATGCCGTCTTAATTATCTATCGTGGCATGGAAGATAGAACCTGGACTGCGCCTACTACCACGCTACAATTGAGGACATACTGGCCAGCTATTGAGGGATTAAACACGTTTTTCTGACACCAGGCAAAGATATATAGTTTCACCATTTTCGCCCAGAGCTAAACCTGGACGAGGGGAGCGAATAAGCTTGGTCACACCCAAATAAGCCAATATCGTAATATACGAGATCACCCAATACTAATCTCTGTAATCGAAACAATATAATATTTCAGCTAACACACTAACCATAGTTTGCCCCTGCAGGGATTTTACTTAACTTATTTAAATATATGCACGTTCATTAATAACCAGAAAAGTCTCACTTTTCCAAAATAATTTTAATTCAACATTTCAACATACACTCGGGATATCTGAGGTAAGACACGACCAGGTCCCGGTGTAGACATAAATACAAATTATCAATTTCGAATCCGCATATATTTTTCATTAAAGTAATAAAGATGAGTGCAAAAGTATAAAATCTTGTTTCTCTCTCCTTGGGCATTTTGAATTCGTAGAATAATCTAATGAAGCCTTTATCTTACTTTAATAAACACTCTATCTAATGAAAAAATATTTTTTTCGATAGGCCTTGTAGTTCCTGAAATTAACGTTTTCAAACACAACACCAACCTCTTGAGCTATCTATATTGAGATAAAATCGTTCCCAACAAGTTGCCCGAACCTCATGATTGCGATACCACGAGGCTCATTGGCAATCTAGCAGTATATCGGAAGATTTTTTTTTTTTATTCCAGAAAAAAATCAATGTTTTAACAATGATATCATAAACAAACATAAAAGATAAAATCCCTATCTCCGCTCCATATGTGTAGTTTGCTTCAAAACCTGGGATGTAGTATAGTATTATAGATAATATAACTACTAATATATAATATAAATTACTATTTACTTACAATTTACATACAAAAATATTGCCTCTGAATCAGCCTTTCGAAAATTTCACAAGAGTGAAAACTAAATAAGTAGTAGTCGTTTCTAATGAAATTCATTTCATGATGAGTTTCTATGAAATCGATTACAAATCACTTAAAAACATTTGCTGAGATCCACATTCCAAGACCTGTGGGGATTGTATTGTGTTCATACGTATTAGATAAAAGTCTTTTCCTAGCAGTTTATTTGTTGAATTACGTCATTACAATAGCCCAGGAGAAGAAAAAAGTTATGTCACCTCTATTTTTTATCTATATCATGACAAATATATGTAATTACCTGTAAAAATTGATGTCTACCAAACCAAGTATAGGTAGAGGAATAAAAATGGTGGCAGTTTCTAAACGTTGGAAAACGATTGGAGCTTAAAACTAATTAATTTAAAACTATTAAACCATTTGAATACCTAATAGAAAAATTGAAAACCTATTAGGAAATCGCATTTCCCAGCACAAAACTTCCATCAACTCCTGTAATCCACTTGCATCTAAATTATCGGAACACGCATTAAACCTGAATCATACTTTTAATTTAGACAATCCTTCCATTCTTGCCACTGTCCCCAACCACACCAAACGTCTCATCTCAGAGTCCATTTAATAATAATTAATTTGACTGAGAATTCCGTCAATCATAAAGTTAATAAAGACTGCACCTCCCTTACATATCAACACATTTTGAACACAATGACGAAGCCCTGCAACGTGGGGCGAAACGTTGGCTCAATAAAATAGTATAATTATCTACTATTTAAGTTTTTTTTTTACCGCACCCGGACCATATTCCATTCATCTATACACACGGTGAATCAATAATCTTCCACTAATAACTTGAGTAAATTTACTAAAATGTGAGCCCTAGTAGAATTGTCAATAGCTCCTGAGATACAGTCATTTTAAAAGGAACATTTCATGAAATATATATTGAAAAATTAGTAGTTAGTGCATTTATTGTGGGAATCTATATCTCAGAAATCAAGAGAAGTACAGATGTCAATCGGGGCTCAAATTAAAACTAGTTTAATGTGCTATGAAGTAGTTTAAGACGTTTATATTCATGGTAGTAGTAGTTTGCATGATATTTGCTATAATAAATTTATTTTTAGTTGTTTCATATTCACAATTCATCTGCTAATATAGCAAATATTTCCCCATACGTAATGAACTATTTTATTTATTTATTTATTTTTTTTTAATACTTTTTATTTATTGATAGATATTACAATCTGCCACACAGTTGTGGGCAATATGTAATAGTGATGAATGACCTCATACATACTAGAATAAAATAAAATAAATAAATGAATAAAATAAATAAATGAATAAAAAAAAATAAATAACAAAAAAAAAACTCTCTTAAAATATATACAAACTAAATGAACATAATCAAACTATCTGTATAAAAAATAAATAAATAAAATAACATACTGATGAAATAATATAGTAAACTACTTTATAACACATTAAACTAGCTTCACATGGGTTTTTCTTTATATGCCTGGAAATGAACTGAAAATGAATGATATGGACATTGCAGCTAAACAAGCACTTGCTTTTCCAGGTCTGGGCGTGACCATTCTGCCACCCCAAGAAATACGTCTTCCGATAAAAAATGAAATATCAGCTAGTTGGCTAGCCATGTGGAATGAAAGCCCGCCAAGAAAATTAAAAACTATTAAAAAAACCATTAAACCATGGACCACATCAAACCGTCCCAATCGCAGGGAGGAGGTAGCTATTGCCAGATTGAGAATAGGACATACGAATTTAACTCATGCATATCTGATCAATAAGCAGCCACCGCCAAAATGTCAATACTGCAACAGTGTACTTACAATCAGTCACATATTTGAAGAATGTTATTTCTATTCTGCGAACTTAAATGGATTGGGAGTGGGACCGAGTGTATCGGATGCTCTGAATGATGACCAGAAGAACGTGGAAATGGTTTTGGTTTTCTTAAAAAGGAATGAGATTTTGAATAAGATTTAAACCCGAAGGTTAGTTATATGTACTAAATAATTCTAAAAGAAGTAATTATTTAGATTTTTTCGTAATCATTTGAAATGAAAAAATAAAGTGAAATAGAATTATAAATGTAAATGAAATAGAATTATAAAATGCGAAACATGGGCGTTGATGACCTCAGGGTTTTACGCCCTAAAGCCTCAGCCAGCAACAACTAGCTTTAATTTGAGTGCTACATCTGTACGTCTCATGTAAGTTTCGATTGATGAGATTTAGTTTTTCATAATATATTTTAAGAGAGATTTTATTTATTTTTATGTGCTTTTTTTAAATTTATTTATATTCTTATTTTAGTATGAATGTGATCATTACTATTACCTATTGCTCACAGCTGTGAGGCAGATTGTAATATCTATCAATAAATAAAAGTTTATATTAAAAAAAAAAGTTTTTCATAAACCAAAGGTTTTGTTCGAACAACTACAATAATAATTTTGTTAATGTATTTTGCCAAGTATCATGAAAGCAACTGCTCTTACGAAGATAAACGTAATAAACTACTTTATAGCACAATAAACTAGTTTTAATTGGAGTTGTAATATAACATCTGTACGTCTCATGTATATATGTATACATTTCCCATAATGAATTCACAAATGATTTTTCAATGTGTATTTTATGAAAAGTTCCTGAAATACAAATTTTTATAAAGTAAAAAAAATTGTATTTCAGGAACTATTGAATGTAAAAAGTTCTACTAGGGCTCATATTATAGAAAATATGCTCTGCTTTAAATTGTGTATTATTTCGTTTTCTAATGTTGCAGTTAGATTCAAAAATATGGAGCTCCGAATGAAAAATTAATTTTTATTTAATATTTTGAAACATTCGCCATTTTTTATTCCCGCTTACTATACTTAGCAGAATCCTCAATTTTTTCTAATTAAGTATAGTAAAGTATAGTAACTATAGAAATATATCAAATCATTTTTTTTCTTTCATCTTGTACTATCATGTTAACCTAATCTAACATGTTTAAGTTGTTTGACTAAATTACTATCTAGAATTTTATAATATATAAAATTCCATTTTTCATCAAGTTTCACAATCACGTTGCCTACAGGACATAGTGGCATTATCTCACTTTGTTACAGTACTACCATGACAGAAAACTGTCACCGTGGTGATGGAGCTTAATTTTGAACTTATTTTTAGCTTATATGTCTTCGATCGCGTTACTCCCATAAAAAAAAGATATCAATACAATTAAAAAAAAAATATCGGTGATCTTTTCTCTCTGAAACATTTTCCTTAAAATGGCTCTTGAGAGGAAGGATGAAATGTAGTATTATTATTATTATTTTTTTTCAGATTGAAACTGGTATTCGAAGAGTAAGTATAGTTCATTCAATAATGTAAATAAATATCTTGCTACTGGAGATCATTCATTATTAATCCACTAATAACTGCCAGACGTACATCTTGTGATATAGTTGATTTTTTTTATTTTTATACCAAACATTTAATATTTCTTCCTTATTTCTATATTTCGGATAAACTCTGTCCATCTTAATTGTTTAACGTCCCATTTTCCCTGTGGTATAAGATATTTGTCCCGCATATAAAATATTACATTTTCAGTAATCGGAATTTCTTGAAGACTATGTATTTACTTGAAACCAAATACTTACATAGTCCAATGTGTGAATAACAGGCAATTAGATGCATATTCTACAAGATAAAAGGACACCATTGTTAATATAATATTTTATATTATCGTACAATGCCAGAGAGCGAATTCTAGTTATATTATATTAAAGTAATAATGAAATTTTAATTAAGAGCCATATAAACTCATAAAAACATAATTGGTGTTACTATGCGATCAAGTTAAATTCAAAACCGTCAGTTAAAATAATTGGATTTAAATGTTTTTTGGAAATATGCAATTCATACTTAATAAAGTACTAAATAATATTTTGAAATTAAGGCAAACTAAAACAGAAGCCCAGGAGAGCGAAAACATTATATCGTGCTCTAATCAGTGAAATATTTTAAAAATCAGTAAAATCACAATACTAAAAATTTTCTCGATCTTATCTCTTTTAATGATAAGCCATAATTGAACCAACATATGAGTCATTTATTGCTAAAAACCACACAGATCAGATAGAAGGATTTAAGTGGTTTTTAGAAATGTATTTATTTATTTAGGTGTTTCGACCACTAGGGCCATTTACATTGAATTTACAAAGTTAATAGATTACAATTGACATATTCACAAAGTTACAAATGAACAATTACAATTACAATTTACATTTTACAAAGTTGCAATTAGAATTGACGTAGTTAGTAAATTACTATATTAAATTAAGTGAAAAAATTTTGTTATTGTTGTGGGATGTTCTCTCAACATTTCCTGTAAATCTGAAGAGAATCGTTGTGATTCGTGAGCAATACATTCAGTGAGAATATGCCTAACGGTGAGTCAAGTATGGCCTATCCGAAGACGGGTTAATACCACATCTCTCTGTAGCGGATTTAAGTTTCTGGTTGGACGTTACACTGTCTGTTTGACCAATTCTTAACTTGTTGTCTCTCATGATGAACCATTCATCTTGCTACTCTTGCCACCCAATTTCTTTGATCTACGAAATAACATCTTTGCTTGTAATTAAGGACTCATGCAGAAATAAACAACTAATACTAAACATTCTCAACATTTTGTATGAGATTCAGTTAAAACTGTGCTTAACTGAATCCAAACTTTAAGTTCTGCCTTGAATATATTGAAAAATACCTTGAAATACCTAATATCGTAGTTCTGAGAATTACTTAAATTGTATCTATTTTAATGATAAAACATAATTTAGTCACACAATAAAATAAACCACATGTTTATTTCTAAAACCCGCTCACACTTGAGTCGTTTATCTTTTACAGAATATTGGTGGGTACTTTTTTGCATATGAGTCGCGAAATCCTTTGTACTGATCTGAGTAGTTCTTAGAAATAAAAAAACTCATGTGTGGGTTCAATTATGTTTGAGCATTAAAAAAATTAAAAGCTTAAAAATCTTTAGTATTATGATTTCATCGATTTAAAAAAAAAAAAAATCGTGAGCATAAATCCACCCAAACTTGAGTCGTTTATCTTTTACATAATGTAGGTTGGTACCTTTTTGCATATGAGTGATGAAATCCTTTGAACTGATCTAAGTCGTTTTTTATAATTGAAGAACTCATGAGTAGGTTCAATTGTGTTTTAGCATTAAAAGAAATAAGACTTTGATAATCCTTACTATTCTTATTTTACAGATTTCATTATATTTTCGTGAGGTTTTCAGGGCATGATTTAAATTGTTGACTCCTTAGTCCTGGCTCAGTTTTCGGGTACTAACTTTGAGTGGTTTTTGGAATCCACCCGTGTATGGGTTCAATTATGTTTTAGCATTAAAAGAGATAAGATTCTCAGTATTGCGATTTTACTGAATTCAAGGCGATTTCGTCGTTTATTTCCAAAAACCACTTAAATCCAATTATTTATACTAACTTCGAGTGGTTTTTGGGACTGAATCGACCCATGTGTGGGTTCAATTATATGTTAGCATTAATAAAGATAATATATAATTCTCAGTATTGTGATTTTACTGATTTCTAGGTGATATCGTCGTTTATTTCCAAAAATCACTCAGAGTCCGTTTAAACAACTCATATGTGGATTCAATTGAAAGAATATTAAATGCACTGAATGCAGCAAAAAATATTATTTTATTTATTTTTTTAATTCTTTATTTATTGTAATTTCCAACTGTACAAAATAATACAATAGGTAAATATATAGTATGTTTCATATAGTCTTGAAAATCTTGGGAAAAAACCAATCACCCATTGGTGGTACTTCAAACATTAATTTAAACTAGAAGGTCCCGTGGCTATCTTCTTTTCAGACGCCTCGGAGGATTATCAGGGATTGTTAACGATGAAAGATTAAGAATTAATGGGTTAGGATGGTTAAGGAGTTTGGAATAAAAAGACGCATATCTGTTTTGGTTCAAATCTGCAACGAATGGGATGTTAAGGTCTTTATGAATGAGTTTATTTGTGACGTAATAAGGAGCATCAAGGATTTTACGTAGGATTTTGGATTGTAACGATTGGATGCGGGAAGAATTTGATGGTTTGGTGGAGCCCCAGAGCTCAATTCCATATGTCCAAATTGGTCTGATTATTGTAGTGTATACTAATTTTTTGTAATGAGTGGGAAGTTTAGAGCGTTTGTCAAGTAAGTGTTGTAGCAATCGGAATCTACGAGCAGTTTCTTGTCGTTTCAGTCTTGTGTGTAGATTCCAAAGGTCCCGTGGCCATCTTCTTTTCAGAGGCCTCAAGTACTAATTAAAAATATTATTAAATCAATAAAATCAGAATACTGTAATTAGACCTCAAACATTTATAATTGATTTTCAAAAAACACTCAAAGTCTGTTCAAATAATAGAAATTAAGTAGTTTTAAGAAAAAAAAACTCATTGCGTATGATTGATATAAAATTCAACGGATTGTAAGAAATCAACGAACCCTAACTTGAGGGAGTTTTGACTCCTGCCCTGAACTCACCACGAAAATATTTAGAAATCAGTTAAAACTCGATACTAGGAATTTTCAGGATCTTATCTCTTTAATACTAAAACATAATTGAACCCACTCATAAGTAGATTTATTTTTAAAAAACACTATAAGTCATCTCAAATCTTTTCGCAACATGATCAGTGCAGGATTTAAAGTTTGGACTCCCTTAAGCACAGTTTTAACTGAGTTTATTCCAACATATTGTTTGGTACCCCTTCTTACATTAAAGTTGTTTATAACTGATTTCATGTTAAAAAATTGATGAACCCATACTCGAGTCCATTTGTTTTCTAAAACCATTTAAAGTCAGTTAAAATAATAGGGTTTTAATAGTTTTTGGAAATGAACTATTTATATACAATATGATATTAGATTTTCTCTTTTAATGCCAAAAAATTGACGAAACTACACTTGTCAATTTGTTTTTAAAACCACACAAAGTCAGTTCAAATAATAAGCTTTGAGTGGTTTTCAGAACCGAACTATATATATGTAACATGATATTTGAGTTTAACTAATTAGAAGATGCCATATTCTTCTAATGCGAAAAAATAAAAATATTCGAGTCGCTTTATTTCCTTAAACCACTCAAAGTCAGTTCAGTAATACTATTTAAGTGGTTTCAAACTAAATATATATATTTATTTATTTTTTTATTTTATTTGTTGATATTTACAACTGTATAAAAAAATACAACCAGTAAATTTGATCATAATGACATAATGA
>NW_027109449.1:1781959-1783079 GCF_000696795.3 Halyomorpha halys
AGGTCTTTATGTATGGTTTTATTAGTAACAAAATAAGGAGCATTGAGGATTTTACGAAGGATTTTGGATTGTAAAGATTGGATACGAGAGGAATTCGAAGGTTTCCTTCTTACATTAAAGTTGTTTATAACTGATTTCATTTAAAAAAATTAATGAACCTACACTTGAGTCAATTTGTGTCCTAAAACCACACATAGTCAGTTCAAATAATATGCTTTTAATAGTTTTTGGAAACGAACTATTTATATACAATATGATATTAGATTTTAACTCTTTTAATGCCAAAAAATTGACAAACCTACACTTGAGTCAATTTGTTTTTGAAACCACACAAAGTCAGTTTAAATAATAAGCTTTGAGTGGTTTTTAGAATCGAACTATTTATATGCAATATGATATTAGAGTTTATCTAATTAGAAGATACCATATTCTTCTAATGCTAAAAAATAAAAATAATCGAGTTGCTTTATTTCCTTAAATCACTCAAAGTCAGTTCAGTAATACGATTTAAGTGGTTTCAAACTAAATATATTTAAAAGTAATTTTCATTTTGCATATATTGTATAGTTCTTTTACCGTGTATCTCCATCAAATATATTGATATAGAGCCTAGAGTTATTGTTGCAAAAATAATAATAATAAATAAAAAGTAGATAAAACAACACACTAAAATTCGTGAGAAAAAAGAAAAGTGAAAAAAAAATTTTAAATTATTTATTTTTTGTTTAATATTTCTCAATAATTATGTATAGATTAAAAATATATTTTTATTATTACTGTTATTCAATTTGAATTCATTTTTAACTTATTAACTATCTGCGGAATGATGGAGAAAAAAATCTTCGTAGGACCACATTAAACAATACGTACAAAAATAAAATTATATAAGCATAAAATTCGTTTTTCAGTTCTTTCTAACAATTTAATTTTTCACATGATATGTATTTTTGCAGCATTTAGGTAACGTTAAGGCCTTTTTACCTTTAGTCATTATTGAAACTTTTTTTTACTTGTACACTCCAGTCAGTTTATTAAAATTATTTTGTTTTATAAACACCACTCCATGGAAGAAGTTGTAACCATTCTATTTTCGGGGTTCTCTAGAATATATTAATTAATT
>NW_027109449.1:1783161-1787894 GCF_000696795.3 Halyomorpha halys
AATATATTAATTAATATTACCCTTAAAATTCATTTGTTTTTATTCTTTCTTGGTATAATGGGTGAGCGGGGTAGCGCTCGGGTTCGGATCCAGCTGTGACAGATCAAAATTTATTCTGTTACTGGAGCCATGAACCGAACTTATGGGTTGGGAAGCCCTCCTGACCCCCCTCCCCCTCCATATCTCTATAAAATGGTTGGCCTTGGTTGGTGGAAAACCTGGCGGTTGAGCAGTGATCTTTAAACAAATTATCTCCATGCACAACCGTTCTTTAAGAAACAGTACTTTCTGATAAAGTACTGAACTTCTGACCTTTGATGGGTTGTTGAGGTACAGCTTTTCGTTTGTATAATGATTTCGTAATATTTCATATTATTTTTACTGTTCGGAAATGTATCAAGATATAGATGTAGGGTATCTTAAAACAGCCGCCGTTTTCAAACGTAATAAAATCAGTAACGTGTAATTCCAAGGATCTTACTTAGTGATTTGTGACTGATGCTGTGTATGAAATAAGTCATCCTGCTTAGTCTTGTAGAAAAGCCAACAAAGACGGAAAGGTTACAGTGGACAGATATACTTTTTGTTTTTATTTAATTTCGTATTAAACTTATCTCAAAATGTTAACCATAAATCATTCCTTTAAAGAAGGTGCTTGTATTTTTTTTCCATTACTAGCATTTATTATTAATAATGACAAACAAAAAAATTTCGATATTTTCAATGTTATCTACAAAAATCAATCACCCAGATTTTTTCAGATTGTTTGTAGTTTGTTCAAATGGATTTTAACTTTATTAATTCATCTTAATTTTTTATCTTTGGCACGTCAGTGTATGGCTGAGGTGTTTCGAAAGTAAATATTTATTTAAAGATTATTAATTATATGATATAATGTACCCATGAACGTGATTTATAAGTACGAATAAACAGTGACGTATGATTTCTCAGTCACAATAATTAAACCTGATGTAATAAAGTGATATTTACAGTACACCAGAAAAAATAAATAAATAAAAATCTTAGAAAACTCAAATAAATTTAGGAATTATTGAGTACGGATCAATCCGTCCACAATGTATTTAAGAAAATATTGAATATAATGAGTTACATTAGGGATGTAGCTCATTATATAATGTAGATAATAATGGTTATTTTCCAAAGAATAATAGTTTTTTTTTTTGACAAAATAAATTCACCAAATATTTTTTTTTTCCTTTTTTTTTGGATGATAAAAATTGGTTTTAAAGAACCCTATCCTTACAATCCAAAATCCTTCTTAAAATCCTCAAGGCTCCTTACTTTGTCACAAATAAAATCATACATAAAGACCTTGGTGTATTTTGTTTCTTAATCACTTACACACATTGTATCCCATTATTTTATATTTTACTTTTCCTTTGTTTTTCTATCTTTTTTTTTTTTATTATTATTAATATTTCTTCTCCCCCTATTATGTATATTACCATTTATTGTTCACCTAATTTAAATACTTTTTTACTATGTTTACTTTACAAATTATTTTCGTTATTGTCGCATAACTGCCATCCCCACTCCTCCCAGTACAAACCGTCACTTTGTCTCTGACTGCCGTCAAAACATGTATGCATTCTGTCTCATCATTTGATTTTTATTTTTTTTTCCCTTTTTTCATCTCTTTATTTGTACTTTCTTTAATATTTCCTCTCTTATCTATCTGTTACTATTACCCTTTTCATTTACTATTTACAACCTTTAATTTTTCTTAGTATATCTTACTTTTCACTTTATACCCCTGTTATTTTACACTTATGTTTTTTCTTTTTTCCTTTTTGTGACTATAGTGTTTGTATCTTTTTTAGCTCTGACGAATCCCTGCAACGTGGGGCGAAACGTTGGCTCAATAAAATAGTATAATTATTTACTATTTGAGTTATTTTTTTACCGCACCCGGACCATATTCCAATCATAAAGACCTTAATGTTTCCTATGTAACCGATCTAGCCCGAACCAGATATTACTCCTTCCATTATAAACTCTATAACTACTCAAACCCCCTAGTTTCTAATCTTGCATCCTCTTCCATTCCTGACAATCCTCCGCCTGAAATGAAAATGGCCACGAGACCAGCTAATGTAAAATGTCATTAGAGTGCTACCAATGGGTAGTTTCTCTACCCGCATGTAACACTCCAATTTAACTTAGATCAGATTTACTAAATGTATTATAATGTACAGTTGTAAATAGCAATAAATAAATATTAAAAAAATGAACCCTATTCAGAATAGAATAGAAGCTCGTTAAATGCATAATTTAAATAGTTAAATTGATCTTACCGCTAATGTTAACATCTCAAGACTTATTAGCAATAAATCTAAAAATATATGGAGGTCATTTTGAAAAACTCTGTTGTATTAGGACTACGTACTCCTAGGGAGAGGACCAATCTCCTATTAAGAGATATTTACATGTTACCCAAGTTTGCAACGGATTCGCTCTACCCGACGAGCTTGGACTTTTTCCAAAATTACAATCAGAATATTAATGAAGAAGCTCGGGAAAAATAATTTACTGAATGCAATACTCCTTGCCTTACTATATCCTGTAACAGTATGACCGGAAGAGGTGCCGCTTCGTATTACTCACTGATGCTTATCATCCCACATCTCTCAATTTTAGCCAGTCAATTCACTGATTGCCTAGCTGTACTTTTGACAGGTGTGAATAAAACATAAGTTATGTATACCTAATTTTTTATTAGACTAGATTTTCGTCCTTAAACAGATACTAGAAAAACGATGGGAAGTAGATCAGGGTGTGCACACCTTATTTGTCGATTTCAAAGCAGCCTATGATCCTATAACCGCAAATTTTGACTTATCCTTGGTTACATGTTTATCGTTTATAGTTGCCCACGCTCAGTGGAGAAGGGGTGAGTTAAAGGAAAATAAATAAATATAATCGCAAAAGGAAAAAAAAGAGAAAACAACAAAGAATTATTCCTTAGGCGCCACGTTATTTATTCTTGGAAATAACGAAAACCCCGAAGCATTATGCCCACAATATAGCTAAAATATACCACTATATAAACAATTGTTGAATTATGACCACTGGCAAATACCTTTACATGTAGATAACAGAAAAACCTAGGGGTGTTACCTACCCATCTGTTGAATTATCGTAATATTCCGTGAACAACAAAAAAAAAAAAAAAATTAACAAGTTGAAAGCAGAGAAAGAACAGCAGAACTTTACGTACAAAAGTGTACTAGAAAATTTGCTCTACTTTAAATTATGTTCTTTTAGGTTTTTTTAGTGTTATTGATAGTTCTAAATATATATAACTCCGAAGGAAAAATTAATTTTTTTTAAACTTTTTTGAAAAAGGTGCCATTTTTATTTCCTCTAACTCCTAAATTTTAACTAGTAATTATTCATAGTTTTCGTTAATGTATAAAAAATTAGGACGAAAAGGAGACTTTTTTTTTTCAATGGGCCCTTGTGTTATATTAAAAGGCCTCGGATTTTAGTGGCAAGAGAGAATCACCTCTTTATAAAGTACAGAGTCAAAAAAAAAAAAAAAAATTAAACAAAAGTATTTCTAAAAATCTGAGGCATTGCGATGGAAGAAGATTAGAAGTTTGTCTCTAGACACAAAAACAAGGTGTGTCAAGTCTAAGCTAACAGTATAATACTGTGGGTGGATGTTCCCTACTAAATAGTCCTTAAATTTGCTTAGGTTTTCTAAGATTATTTCATTTTTTTAACGGGGAATGTGTGTTAGCTGTTGAAAAAATACAATATTCTCCAAAAAATATGGTTTTAATTGGAATATACAGAAACAAAGTAAAAGTAAAAAAATTCACTCCTGTATATGAAACTCAATAAAAAAAAAAAAAAAAAAAAAAAAAAAAAAAAATGGGTTGTATTAATTTTAAAGTATGAAATTTCCTACACTATCAAACCTTATTATGACTAATACCTCCATCCTATTTTATACATCTTGGTGTATGCTAAGATTTTCAAAATTTAATCCTTCAAATTTCATTAAGCAACATATTTAGGGTACAAGTAACACATTTGGAGTTATTAGTTATATACGGCTGTTATTTTGAAAAATCTGCCATATTGTCTACCCACCCTCAGTGAATGGTTAACTCTAGGTCTACTTGGAATTTTACTAGACTTAGGCTGCTCTAGTTCACTACTGACCATACTCTCTTCAACTAATACAATAATATCGCTATCATTGTACAGATTATACCTACTGTTGTTGAAATGATTTGTTTACTTTTATTATTTACCGATAGCTTTTCGGTTCTATTTTTATATCCATTGAGCCTCTTATCAGCAAGGTATATAAGATATCTTTGTTTGCTGATCAACAAGCTTAGCAAGGTTTGTTGGTTCAACTGGAAATAGTAAATCGAATATGAGATCATAAATCATTTCATGGATTAAAAATTAATTTAAAAAATAATGATTCCTCAATAATTCGTCAATGATTATCATCGATTAATGACGTTCGTTGGTTTTTACCTTCAGAAATTCCTTACGTTATAGTCATGCACGTTTGTCGCAGTTGTTCAAACAAGAACCATATTCATTATTATCTTGTGATGAATAAAAGTCGAGAATTTCACAAAAATATCGGAATTTTTTTTAAAATTATTTATTTAATGTAATTTACAACTGTACAAAATAATACAATAGGAAAATATGTAGTATGTTTCATATACACTTGAAAATCTTGG
>NW_027109449.1:1788399-1802727 GCF_000696795.3 Halyomorpha halys
GGATACTGTAGGACAGGAGGGCAGAGGTTTACGACGGAGAGTAAAGGTGATCTGGTGGGATTTGTCAGGATTTATTTTGAATCTCCAGTTTTTACACCATTCTTCAATAGATCTTATGTGTGTCTGTAGTGTTTGTGATGCATTAGTATAGGGTCGTTGTTTACAGAAAGTATACATGTATCATCAGCGTATGTTGTTAGGACTGTGTTAGGGTTGGTTGGGATGTCAGCTGTATATACCGTATAAAGAATGGGACCTAAGGAGGAACACCGGCGGACTGAGAAAAGAGAGATGAGTAAGCTAGGTTATGATTTACTTTAAAGGTTCTATCAGTGAGGTAGGAGCGAATTATAAGGAAATATGTTGGGGGTAGGAATTGACGAAGTTTATAAAGCAGACTCGATCAAAAGCTTGTTCAATATTGAGGAAGACATCGGAAATTTAAATCGAAAACTATATATGAATTGATCAGTAAAAAATACGGCATGATCTGTTTATTCTCAAAATGAGTCAAGTGGTCTTAATAAGTGTGTAATAACAAAATTATTTTGTTATAGAAACAATAGAAGTTAAAAACGCGTTGAAATATGTGATTTATTTACAAAAAATCTACACTAGCCCTAAGTTTTACACTCATCTATTCTAGTGGAGCCAATCAGAATATTTGGATCATGTTAACAAAAAAAATTTGGTACGGTGCGCATATTATAAAACGTTCATTTACAACAAAACGTACTTTGAAATTAATTTAGTCTTGTGTAACGGGTAAGACCCTGGCTAGTTTAATCGGAGTTCTATATGCAGTGTAACCTCGTTAATCCGATCACTCCAATGAGACGAACTGGCGTAAGTATGTAAGGTGTTTTCTTATTCTTAGCTGTAGTTTGAAGTATCAACAATAGTATCCATGAAGTATCAACAGACAACAATGACGAAGCCAGTCAACAGATGATTTCGACTTTGATCAAAAGTATAGGCTTTTTAAACAGAGAAATCCATTACGCAATATTTTCTTCAGTTAGGCTAAATTATTATAAAAAAATCAGAAATTTCTTTTTCGTCCTTAAACTTTATAGAACATCTAAGCAGTGAAAATATTGGATTAGGATGACAATGCTGCACCATTTATATCCTTGGAATCTGTTATTAAAACGGGTATACCAATTTACTCGTATTGCGAAGTGAAATTAGTACGAAACAAAATTGGTGTATCTCTCTTAATATTTGAAGAACAATTTTTTTTTTTCAGAGAAAAGTGAAGCCTAGCATTCAAAATTAAAGAAAAAAATCGTTACTACAATAGTGAAAATTACTATGTCATATGCAAAACACAATTGTATATTTTAAAAGAGCTATTTATTTATTATTCCGGATGATAATATATTTTATTTGTACCTAAGGAAAAGTAAAATCTGACTACTAACTTCATTACCATGGAAATACGAAACTACTTACTTCCTCCTTTATTTAATTATCAAAATCTTTCATACATTACATCTATCCATTGTCTATTACAACCAACTATGAAGGGTTTTTTAGTTAACGGTATTTAAAAATTTGGCATTTAAGCCCTATATAAATTTTTGGAGTGGATTTTTGTAAATAGAATATTTTTTCTTTTAAATCCTATTTTAGGGTTTCTCGAGATGGGGAGAACGGATGTCAACATTGCTTCTGCAAACAATACAATCTTTCAACAAAAGTTAACAAAGCTGTGTACAGGAAACTTAGAGACAGGAGTGCAAATTCCTGTCTCTGTTTCCTTTCTTTCTCTTTTAGTTATTCAACAAAATCTTTAATATTTTGAAGTTACCCAATGAGAACTGGTTGTTTATTTCATAATACACGAAATCAAAGGCACTTTGGAGAAATATTTTTTAAAAATTCACAATTTTTCTTGAAATAATCCAAATAGTCCTTTCCAGTCTGCTTTAATAGTAATTACATTTTTATTTTTAAAGATCATACTGTATCCTTGATTATATATTACATGAGCGAATTATTAATTGGTGAACCTTAATTGACGTTGAATTAAATTACCTTTATTGTGTGATCTTATAACAAGGGGGCATCGTTTAGGAGTCACAGACGTTCCAAATCAAAACATTTTTTAGCATTCCGCACTACCTTCTACAGCTGTATATGTTAAATCTTATTTTTGTTTTAAATCATAGGCTTTCCAACGATGTATAATAAGTCACTATTACTACTCTTGTAGTATTTTTAATTGTATTTTCAACATGGTAAAAATATTTTTTCTCCAAGTTAATAATTAAATCCCGTCATAGTAAAAATTTAAAATGGTTAATTATTTAAAATAAACATAATTAAAGTTACTTTTTAGAGAAATATTTTCTATAAAGGATAGGAAAGTGGGTTGTTCTTGGGATACAATTATAGAGATATGTATGGAGTATTACAGCTTTGGGAGGAAGTTGGCGAAGGATTTGAGGAGTCTGAAGATCATATCCTGGAGATTACGAGGAGATTTCTTTCATCCTTAGTTGACATTTGACCTCAGAAGGGGTCACTGCTCTAGAAGGTAAGGAAAGTGGGATTGGTGACGATAGGTATTATGAAAAAGGTGAATGGCTAGTTCTTCGGGTTTATCTTCGTCAGATGCTGCCCATGTGCTATCATTTCGACGGAAAGGGTGGGGAATATGTTTGGATTTTAGAATTATTTTGGTCATGTTCCTGAGGGAATTGTCATGAGTAGAAAGGGAAGAGAGTTAGGAATTGAAGGACTCGGATAGATGGCTGGACAATTCTCGTATTGGGGTTGAGGATAATGGGATGAAGGTTGCGATTGTGGCAGGGCCTGAGTTGACTGTTTCGATTCTTCAGTCATTAGAGCGATGGACACTCCTGTTTTGACAATTCTTGAGGGTCTCCTGGGTGGTCTGGTTGCATCTTCTTGTCTGGGACCTGCCTGTTTTCTGGATGCTAGATTTTTATGCGTCTTGCACCCCTTGTAGTTGGCTGGATGCCCTTCTTTATGGCATAGTGCACACTTGACGAACCTTGGTAAGTGAGGCAATAATGTTTAGTGTGGTCATAGTCTTGACAGATGTGACATTGAACTATTGTTCTTAAGTCTGTCTACGCCCCAAGTACGACAGACAACCACCAAAAGGGAGACAAGAGGAGACACCTACCGCAGATACACCGCTCAACGATCTACTGGTACTTCAGTAAGGCGCACTATGTGCAGGACAAGTCGTAGGAAGCAGTACACGCCGCTCTTCGATTGTGGTTCTATTGGAATTCTACGGAGTTCCAGAGCTTATCTCATCAGATTCAGGCAGAGAATTCGACAATGCCATGATTCGAACAGAAATGAAGGACCTAGTCGTAACATGACATCGCAACACACCAGGGCCATCCAAGAGCAGTGGAAGCATAAGGGGGCTTAATGGCACGTTGAGTGACCATCTTCGCTTATATCAGACCAACAAAAGATTGGAACCGGATGTAGCAATGCCTAAGGCTCTAGCGGCATATAATCATTCCGTACATACTGTTACGAGGTTTTCACTATTTGAGATCTTCTTTGGGCTTCGAGGATACGGGGACATTGGACGGTGAGGAGATACACAACAACCATGTTGCTCGAAGAAAGTTATGGGAGAATGCACGAGGAGGAATGGAAAACGAAAAAACCAGGAGGGTGGCGCGGGAGACTTTAACGGTCACAGACAGGATGGAAGCGATCATAATCGGGACGATCGTATACAGAAAGTTGGGTTCTAACAGAGGTAAGGAGATACAGCGATACGAGGGTTCATTCAGGGTGATAATTATTAGGGAACACAATTTTGTTACTGTAGAAAGTATTAAAAAGGCTAAAAAGAGGAGAAATGTCCATATTGAAGAGTCAAAATTTCAGGCAATAACAATGTAAAAACGAGAATTTTCTTATATTGCTACCCACTACTAGATTGTATTACAGAGAAATTAGTTATTAATGTAATTGATTTTTTTTTTAACGTTTATTTTTACTTTTGTAAATATTGTTTTTTGTTTATTTTAGCTTATTTAGGTATTGTATAAAGAGTTCTTTAATTTTATTCTTAGGTTTAAATTTT
Source organism: Halyomorpha halys (assembly GCF_000696795.3). Taxonomy (NCBI): domain Eukaryota; kingdom Metazoa; phylum Arthropoda; class Insecta; order Hemiptera; family Pentatomidae; genus Halyomorpha; species Halyomorpha halys. Next base: position 1,792,487 of record NW_027109449.1, read on the forward strand.
GTATATACCAATTATTTCAGGGAGTTTGTGAGTTTTTTACAATTATATGCATATAGGAATTTATTTTTATTATAAATAGTTTTTCTTAATTGTAATTGTTGTCTATGTTATTATACTGTTTAATATCAGTTTACGAGGACTGTTCGTAAACTGGTGGGGGGAGTTAAGGTCTGAGCCTGTTACTTCGATGTCATCTGACAGAGGGGATCAAGTCCATGTAATGGACCATGTTAGGTACATGGAATACTTACGCGGCAATACATTTCGTGTAAATATACATTAGTAAATGTTCTGGTGGAGTATATATCAGACACATAGTACGACATACTTCAATACAAAGAATAAACACTGACCTCACACATACAACACGCGCGACCTACCGACGGAGTTCATCACGAAGAGGCACATCAAAGTTTTTGATAGGCTCCAGCACTGAACAAACATAAAAGAGCTTCGCCTTAACCCGCTTTTTGTTTATCTTGATCTCAAACCAACGCAGTCATGGGGCTTAGAAAAAATAAATAAAATAAAAAGGGGAGTATATATATATATATATATATATGTAAAAGACAATATATTGCGAAGAAATCAAGTGTGCTACAACCCTTCAGACTCTTGATGTTTTTCTATGGGTTGCTTTGTATTAGATAATGGAGTTTTCTTTTATATTATGGGTTTTGTCTTACTTAAAGAGTTAGTAAAATCTAAAACTTATACTCCAACATTTTTAAAGTATAAATAAAAGAAAAACATCACTAGTTTACATTGTGTACATCCTCTGTAGAAACCTTACTTTTGAAACAGACAATTATAGCGAGTATGATGGTCGCTGTACGACATGTCACAATCTCACAAGAGGCGACACACAAAAAATATTAGAAGACAATCATTCTCGATCGACCCACCCCACTAAAACCTCTTTTTAGCGATGGTCCTACATCACGTTTGAATTATTTAATTAAAACAGAAAGAGAAAATTTAAGATCGTTAAATCGAGCAATATTTAAAAGTCGGCTAAAACTGAATTACTATTTGTGAATTGAAGTAAACTAAAACAGAGGGAATTTCATTATAAAAGCCTCCAGCTTACTAATTTATGAATAGTATATAATTTATACTATGATGGCTGTCTATGAAACATCTTCCTTAACTAGAAACGACCTGACGCCTGGAGTCCATCGGTATATGCCACATCTCCGTGGAGTCTCGGTGTATGGACAGCTGTAGCCTTCAAGATGCGTAATGTTTTCGAGGAACTGTGAGAAAAATAGAATGAACAATGATTGGATTTCTCTTCCTCTGTGATTTCCTCATAATTTTCCTAGAAAACCAATTCTCGGAATGATCATTAACTAGTAGGAATTCTTTATTTGCATTGATTCTAATTTCTTTTGTGGTTAAATCTGAATAATTTTGTACTGAGCTAACTTTCCTAGCCCGTTATTCAGGAACCTGGGCGCTGTAGTGAATATAGCCAGCTATAAAATTTTACAAATGTTTACACAAAATATCAATGGGATACTACTCTGAAGAATAATGGGAAAAAGGTTTACAAAATAGTAGAAACTTTTAATTTGAAACGGAAATTTGGATAGGTAATATTTACAGAAATGAGGAGCAGATAATCGGGAGTGCGGTCAGAGAGTAACACAAAAGTTAAAACTTATTTATTAGTTCCAAAATTTCTAGCCTTCAACAGGGCTAAGAACAAAAACAAAATAACTACCAGTGAATAAAGGATATATAGAATTATTAAGGTAAATAATTACAGAATGAATATATATAAAAATAAAGTAATGAAAGAAGTTGGAAATAAAACGTACATATAGGTAATTAAATACGTAAGTAAAATAACATAATTAAGGAAATACAAATATAAATTTATTTATAATCTTAATATTTTCTTGAGACTGGTAATTTTTAAAATAAATAATTCAAATTGTATCCATTATAGTCTCAAAACCTTTTATTTCTCTTATAAGTCCGACGTTTCGGCCAATCCGACCATCTTCAGGGACAATCTACTACAACTACTATACTACTATATAATTTAAACAACTCTAACTTCATGCAGGCTATTCTGCCCAGGTTGCATGAAGTTAGAGTTGTTTAAATTATATAGTTTCAAAGTTGTATTAAGATAAGGTAAATTATAAATAATAATGTTAAGTATTTTGAATTGTTTGTAGGATCATACATGTAATAAAAACTGTTTTGTAGTAGATTGTCCCTGAAGAAGGTCGGATTGGCCGAAACGTCGGACTTATAAGAGAAATAAAAGGTTTTGAGACTATAATGGATAAAATTTGAATTATTTATTTTAAAAATATAAAGTTATTTAATACAAAGAAGTATGAATATTTTAATTTAATATCTAATATATGGAAGTAAAGTACTAAAATAAAAAAGCAAAATATAAAGTTAAGTAAGACAAAAGAGGTAATTAGAAAATATGACACTTCTTTTGTCCATTCATATTTTCAAGTTCATTCTATTTCTTTACATTACATAACTTTATATTTTTATTTTATTGATTATGTGAGTAAAATCATATATTTGATAGCCTATAAACACGTTTTATTTCCAACTTCTTTGATTTTTTTGTCTATATACATTCTGTACAATGTGGTATTGTCTCCGGATACCGAGATCTAGCCAAATTTTCTCAAGATAGTTGTGAGATATATGAGAAGCTACGAAATATTAAGGATGAATCTTTTAAATCAGTCCAAAATATCTAGCCTTCAACAGGGCTAAGAACAAAAACAAAATAACTAACAGTGAATAAAGGATATATAGAATTATTAAAGTAAATAATTGTACAGAATGAATATATATAAAAATAAAGTAATGAAAGAAGTGGGAAATAAAACGTAAATATAGGTAATTAAATACGTAAGTAAAACTACATAATTAAGGAAATAAAAATATACAGTTATTTAATACAAAGAAATATGAATATTTTAATTTAAAAATTATTTTTTTACTTCTAATTAAATTAAGAAGTAATTAGAAAATATGGCACTTCTTTTGTCCATTAATATTTTCATGTTCATTCTATTTCTTTGCATTATATGACTTTATATTTTTATTTTATTGATTATGTGAGTAAAATCATATATTTGATAACCTATATATACGTTTTATTTCCAACTTCTTTGATTTTTTTGTCTATATTCATTCTGTACAATGTGGTATTGTCTCCGGATACCGGCATATAGCCAACCTTTTTCAAGATAGTTGTGAGAGATATGAGAAGCAACGGAATATTAAGGATGAATCTTTTAAAGCAGTTTATTAGCCTTTATAGTCTCTTTTCTTGTTCAATGGATAGTCCGCCATACACTAGGCATATGTGGGAGAATAACTGAAGATATTACAAGGTGACGGGTACGTTGAGGAAATGAATCATGGGATCTTAGAAGCTGTTAAGGATTAAGATGGTTTTATGAGTTATTTAGGAAATGTAGGTTATTCCATGTTAAGTGCTCAAAGCTGACTTTTTTTAAACTGGATAGGTATGTCGTTGTGGTATAGTAATGGATAGTAAGGAAGGGTTTTGAGCCGACGAGAGTGGCCTTGGTTTTTTCCTGATTCAGGCTCAATTTATTTTAAGAAGCCCAAAGGTTTATGTTGTCCTGAAGCTTACGGGATGCTTGGATCAAGTCAAAAGGACGACAAGATAATGTATATTTGTGTATACTGTTATAATGCCTAATCGAGTATAGTTTTGGCTTATTACATGTATTTATTTTATATTGTGGATATCCCTTAATATACTTAAATAAGTTTATATTTTGTTCATTTCACACAATTCTTGTTCTCATCAATTTTTTTTTTAATGTTCACAGCCCTAGTTATTGTGTACCATGTGCAAAAGGAGCTGTGCAGGCCACGACTCGAACATTTAGTCATTTATAAGGTAATGATTATTTTTTTTTATTTAAAGAAATATATATCTTATTTATAATTCTTAAGTTTTTTACAACTAAAAATTACACACATGAATAACTTTTTTTGAAATACAGCAGATAATTACAGTTGGTTTTTAGACCAACAAATAGCATTTATTCAAGGCTTATTTCCAAATACTGAATTTATTAAAACTTCATGAGATTTTTTTTCATTCATTTATGTTTATAAATATATATATATATATATATCAGCTGTTCGACCCGATCAGCTAATACGGCCTGTCAGCTGTTGTCCTCAGGCCGTAACTCCCCCTTAGCAGTTTAGAAACAATCCTCGTAAACTTATACTGAACAATGTAATAACATATAAAATTTAAAAAAAATCAAACTATTTACAATAAACTATAGCCGGTAAACAATTGGCATACAGTCCTCTCAAACTCACATTATAATAAAATATAAAAAAAAAAATTGAAAACTATTTACAATAAACTATAGTCAGTAAACGATAAGCTTATAGTACATGTAAACTCCATCATGTACAAAAGAAAAATACTTGTATCAAAAACACTGTAATATTAATGTAATGATTAATAAACATCCAATTGGATGTCATTTATATTAAATTATCATATTATAGTACAACGTTTCGGGACCACTGTCGCATATTCATGTACTTTAAACCTCATAATTTGAATTTCATATTGGAAATCATGATTACACTATCAATCATAATCAGAAATCATATCATGATCTTTACACTTTTCTACCATTACTTATTTGTGCATCTTCACTTCAATGACTGTGCTAAGGAGAAGTGAATATGTACAAATAAGTAATGATTATGAAAAATTATGAGGTTTAAAGTACATGAATATGGGACAGTGGTCCCGAAACGTTGTACTATAATATGATAATTTAATATAAATTACATCCAATTGGAAGTTTATTAACCTCAAAAAAATTTATGAATCAAATTAATTTAGTATGGCATAGCCTCCGAAATATCTGGAAAACAAGAATTCTCTCATTCTTATATTGTTTTTAACAATACCGCTATCCTCTTTTGAGGTAACTGGATTACTTGAGAATATATATTTGGTCATTTCATATGGAATGTCAGTTTTATAGGAAAAGTTATTTGCTAAACAACTTTATAAAATTAAAATAAATGTTTATTAAAAATGTTTAGTCTGATTTTCTATTTATTTCCCCCAACGTGCTATAAACTTTTGGATCCCAAAACAGAAGTATTGAGGGTTTTGTGAAGAAACTGAGTCAGAAAATGCGTTTTTGCCCCAAGAATCCTTTTTGAAAAAATTATCTTTTATCCCAATTCCTAAACAGATGAAAATGTGTTTGAGATAAGTCTGGTAAATATGGGTGTGGAAGAACTTCGGGACACAGCTCGTGTAATTTCTTCACTGTCTGCCGTGAAACATGGTATCTGGCGTTGCCATGAGTATAGGTCCCTTGCATTAACAAATGCAGATAAATTTGGTGCATTCTGCCAATATTACTGCAGTACGATTTGGATGTGATGATTTCACCTCTGTTTAAAAGAAGAAATGAATTATTCCTGCTATTGACAATCATACTCAAACCAATAATTTTTTTTAAATGCGAATTTGGTTTTGGTTTATGTCCTGGTCTTCCGTCGATATTTAGCCATTGAACTGACCGACGCCTGCTTTTATATACACTGTCGTAAAACGTGATCACTTTTTTTTTTTTTTTTTTGTCTCGTTAACAGTGAAACGCATGTTCCATAACACTTCAGCTGCTGTCACTTATTATGTTTATCTTTGAATACCTTTTTTAAATTTAATTAATAAACAAAATCCTTGATGCTCCTTATTACGTCACAAAGAAACTCATTCACAAACACCTTAACATCCCATTCGTTGCAGATTTGACCCAAAAGAGATATGGGTCTTTTCATTCCAAACTCCTTAACCATCCCAACCCATTAATTCTTAATCTTTCATCCTTAACAATCCCTGATAATCCTCTAAGGCGTCTGAAAAGAAGATGGCCACGGGACCTTCTAATTTAAATTAATGTTTGAAGTACCACCAATGGATGGTTCCTTCCCAAGATTTTCAAGTGTATATGAAACATTCTACATATTTACCTATTGTATAATTTTGTACAGTTGTAAATTACATTAAATAAGTAATTTAAAAAATTAATTAACGATTGTATTTAATAGGCAATAAGCTTCTATTCATTTGTTCTATAAGTCTTTTAACTGTAAATTAAGTGTTCACTTCCATACTAAGTCTAAGCTCATCCTCGTCAGTTGAAATCTTCCTCTGGGTTAGTTATCGAAAACTGCGTCAGCAGACAAAAATTTTTAAATGCACCTGTGAATGGTCCGTTTGTTACAACACCCTTCCCTGAACACCATGGCTATGTTTCTTGCAGCTTGGGCTGTCCAGTGTCCAACTCATAAAAAATCTCGAAAATAGCATGTTTCTATAATCATATTTGATGACATACTAAACAATGTGGAATCAATTGTAATGATAGTATTATTAAAAAATAAGTATTATTAACGGCCTATTATAATCTGTAAACACAATCGTAATCCACTAATCTCTCGAATAATAAAAACGGACCTTTCATATGAAATGAGCCAGTAAAAGAGACTAGAATGGCTGTTTTGGGGATCACCGGTTTGATTCAGAAGGGATGTTTACCAATGAGATGTCATTTTTTACTTTTAAAAAAATATTGATAGGTACTTTCTCAAAGCAACTTTGGAGTGTACAATTATGAAAAGATTTCCCCAAATCACCTCCCAAGCAGCTCATGAAATTTTCACCTGAAAATGTAATGATAAATTTAATTTAGGAAATACCTCGTTAGATAAATGTTTGTGGTAATCTTACAGGCAACTAATTATTAAAATGTTTAATATTATATTTCTCTGTCTTCCAATGAAAAATGAGATATCATCTAGTTGGCAAGCCATGTGGGATGAAAGCCCGCCAAGCAAATTAAAAACTATCAAAAGAACCATGGACAACATCAAACCATTCCAATCGCAGGGAGGAGGTAGCTATTGCCAGATTGAGAATAGGACATACGAATTAAACTCATGCATACCTGATCAGTAAGCAGCCACTCCCAAAATGTCAATACTGCAGTAGTGTACTTAAGATCAGTCCCATATTTGAAAAATGTCATTTTTACTCTGCGAACTTGAGTAGATTGGGAGTAGGACCGAGTGTATCGGATGCTTTGAATGATGACCAGAAGAACGAGGAAATGGCCTTAGTTTTCTTAAAAAGGAATGGCCTTTTGAATAAGATTTATATAATATATAACAGAAAATCTGTTATACGTAATAAAAAATACCAAAAGAAATAATTATTTAATTTTTTTTCTCGAAATTATTTAAAGAGAAAAATAAAGTGAAATAGAATTATAAATATAAATGAAACAGAATTATAAAGCGCGAAACATGGGTGTTGATGACCTCAGGGTTTTACGCTCTAAAGCCCCAGACCACAACAATTATATTTCTCATTATTATTAATTTTAAGAAATATTTTTGTACTTGTAATAAAATATTATTAAACAATGACGTGTAATCCTATGACTTAGCTCAGCATAGGTTATTCAGGTTTTAAACCACATGGATCAAATAACAAAATGATTAAAGGTCATGTGTTTCAGAAAATACGTGTATTTATCTTTTTCGGAGTTCGTCATGAAATAACACATCTCTGGATTGGGTTATTATTGCGTTTCTTCAGGATATTGATTTGAGTGGTTCATTGATTGTTTATTGTCAGTCTGTTTCTTGTTTGTTAAAGGTCTCCTTTCTAGAACATATTGATCATATATTGAATACATAGTAACTAAAATATTTCCACCTGTGATATACCTAGAAAGGATGTAGTACAAGAGCCGGGAAGAAAAATGGCGGCTGTTTAAAAAAAAACACAATTTTTCATTCTGAGCTTTATAAGTTAAAAACTACTAACATCACTAGAAATAGCTTTTTAAAAAGCAACGTTTAAATAAATTTGTACTTAAAAAACATTAGTAGGTGAACTTATATTGAGAAATTTAGATTTCAGGAACCATAAGACATTCAAATGCCTGTCAGCATTCAAATTAGTTGAATGTAATATAATGTAGTTCCTTATGTTTATTTTGTAGGCTTAGTATTTTTTATAATATATAACAAGGTAAATTCACGAAATGTTAATTTCTAGTTGTTTGGATAATTTAACTTATTATAAAGTAGTTTTTGATCCGTATATTTCTAGTTTTTATGATATTCACATATGATAATAAATTTTGCACATAAAATTTTGCCTGAAAAACTATAAATCCATTTATTTTAGCAAATATCATAAAATCTTCTACTTTTACGAAGATCATAGTTATAATTTATTTTATAGTACATTAAACTACTTTTATATTTGTATATATAGTTGACCGTAAAAATTGATATATAAGAAGATGGTCAGGGTTGCGGTCAAAAGAGAAACAAAAATAGTTTACAACTATTTATTTTCCAACGTTTCGCCCCACTTTGCTGGGCTTCATCAGGGCTAAAAAGATACAAAATGATACAATGATAAAAATAAAATACAAAGATAAGAATAAAAATAAGTAACAATGGTAAGACTAAAAATTTTGTATAAAAATACGTAAAATATAAAGTTAAAAAGTACAGCAGATGTAAATAAAACAAAAATAATACGGGGAAGGAAAAAAAAATAGAGATTAAATAAACGTTGTGAATATAATAATTATAAATAAATAATAATAATGATATAAAATGATAATAAGATAATGATGATAATAACAATAATGATATAAAATTATGACGTTTATTTAATCTCAATTTGTTTTCCTTTCCCGTATTGTTTTTGTTTTATGTACATCTGATGTACTTTTTTAACTTTATATTTTACGTATTTATAAAAAAGATTTACTCTTGCCATTGTTACTTATTTTTATTTTTATCTTTGTATTTTTATTCTTATCTTTGTATTTTTATTCTTATCATTGTATTTTTATTCTTATCATTGTATCATTTTGTATCTTTTTAGCCATGATGAAGCCCTGCAAAGTGGGGCGAAACGTCGGAAAATAAATAGTTGTAAACTATTTTTGTTTCTTTTGTATCTTTTTAGCCCTGATGAAGCCCTACAAAGTGGGGCGAAACGTCGGAAAATAAATAGTTGTAAACTATTTTTGTTTCTCTTTTGATCGCAATCCTGACCATCTTATATATAAACTACTTTTAATCGGAGTACTGGCTGAAATCTGTATGTCTTATAAATGACCATTTCATAAGGTAACTAACTACTGATTTTTCAGAGCATTTTTATGAAATGTTGCTTTTAAAAAGCTATATCTCGAATACTATAGAACGTAAATTGCTCTATTAGGGCTCATATTTTAACAGATGTACTCTATTTTCAATGATTTCTCTTATAGTACAAGAGCCCAATAGGAGAAAAAAGGCTGCTATTTCATCCCAATTATTGATTACTTTAATAAAAGTAAACTCCCTTCTGTACATTTACGCCTTTCGTAAAGACCTACGGCTCGTACCCGTCGGATTTAATTTCCCTTTGCGACAGCAGGCCTGAACTTGCTGAGCGAAATTTCTATGCTTTTTTTCATTTTTTTCTCAACAATTATATTTATTGTTTTAATCCAATAGATTATTCCAAGCAAACCACAATGGTGCCTATTCATCCCTCTATTTTCAATCCGCTGGTGTTCTTCAAGGTTGTATCCTCGGTCCCATCCTCTTCACCTTCTATACAGCTGACATCTCAACAACTCCTAACACTATCCTGCACGTATGCTGATGACACATGTTTGCTCACAGTTAGTAATAACCCTTTGATTGCATCCCAAACTCTCCAGTCCCATATCTCAATCCTCGAAGAATGGTGTCGAAAATGAAGAATAAAAATAAATCCCTACGAATCCCATCAAATCATATTTACTCTTCGTCGTAAACTTGCCGACTGCCCTACAGTATACTTTAATAATGTGGCTCTTACCCATGTCGAACAGATCCGTTACTTAGGAGTACATCTCGACAAACGACTAACCTGGAATCCTCACACAAGACTGAAAAGACAGGAAACTGCACGCAGATTCAGACTATTACAGCACTTACTAATTAAAAGGTCCATACTTCCAACTTATTACAAAAGACTGATCTACATGACAATAAAAAGGCCCATCTTGACGTACGGAGTTGAGCTTTGGGGCTCCACTAAAGCTTCGAATTCTTCTCGTATCCAATCCTTACAATCCAAAATCCTTCGTAAAATCCTCAAT
>NW_027109449.1:1803107-1803507 GCF_000696795.3 Halyomorpha halys
GTATAGGTAGGGGGAATAAAAAATGGTGGCTGTTTCAAAATTGTTTAAAAAAATGTTTTTTCATTCGGAGCTCTATATTTTTAAAACTATGAACAACACTTGAAAACCTAAGAGAACGTAATTTAAAGTAGAAGAGCTATTTACATACAATAGTTCTGGAGATATAGCTTTTTAAAAAGGAACATTTCAGAAAAATGTTCTGAAAGATAAGTAGTTAGTGAATGTATTTTGAGAAATCTATATCTCAAAACCATTCGACATACAGATGTCTATTATCACTCAAATTAAAGCTAGTTAATATATATGAAGATGGTCAGGGTTGCGGTCAAAAGTGAAACAAAAATAGTTTACAACTATTTATTTTCCGACGTTTCGTCCCACTTTGCAGGGCTTCATCAGG
>NW_027109449.1:1810197-1811340 GCF_000696795.3 Halyomorpha halys
ATTAATGCTTGAAGTACCACCAATGGGTGGTTCCTTCCCAAGATTTTCAAGTGTATATGAAACATACAACATATTTACTTATTGTATTTATTATTCGTACAGTTGTAAATCACATTAAATAAATAAATAAATAAAAAAAAAGGTGTCATTCGTGCATGCGTGGGCCATTAATTCTAAACTAGATGCAACTAAGAGTTCATCTATTCAACCCTGACCATCTTCTTATATATCAATTTTTACGGTCAACTATATATACATATATAAAGCTAGTTTAATGGAATATAAAGTAGTATATGAAGTTTATCTTCGTAGGAGTAGTAGTTTTCATGATATTTGCTAAAATAAATTGGTTTATAGTTATTCGGACTAATTTTGATGTGCCAAATTTATATTCATATGCAAATATCCTAAAAACTACTACCTTTACAAAGATACGTGTCGTAAAATACTTTATAGTAAAGTAAATTTTCTTTATTTCGAGTGCTGGCAGACATGCTGTCTTCTAGAGATATATTTTTTCAAAAATCAAACAATTAAAAATTAACATTTTATAAGTTAATTTTATATTCGTTTTAAAAACATAAATAAAAAATATCTTAATTTCTATCTTGACCATTATCTGACCTGTTCATATATACTAGGTCCCTTTCAACGACTACTTTTTTGTTAAAAACATGCGCACTATAGATTTCGTGTTCCGACTTACAAAAACGCTAAGTCATACTTAAGTTATTATATACTTAATAAATGCAAATTAATTTCTCTCAACGGATACTTTAAATATTTGAAAAATATAAGAGTAAAAATTTTACCAATCACTAAAGGTCCACAGTCCTAATATCGGATAATTTTCAAAATGGCCGCTATATATTTTAGGTTTATTGATAATAACTCCTAATGTATTGCACATAACTGAAGTATCATTATAGACTACTTAATAGTGTGCAGTTAATGAGCTTCAATTTGAGCCCTGATTAAGTTCTTTATGTTCACTAATTCCCGAGATACATTTTATTCCAAAAAATGAAAACAAAAATCATTTTATAAAATTTTTTTTAAATTATTTATTTAATGTAATTTACAACTGTACAAAATAATATAATAGATAAATATGTATTATGTTTCATATACACTTGAAAATCT
>NW_027109449.1:1811582-1839425 GCF_000696795.3 Halyomorpha halys
CTACAAGCAGTTTCTTGTCGTTTCAGTCTTGTGTGTGGATTCCAAGTAAGTCTCTTGTCAAGATGGAGTCCTAAGTATCGAATCTGTTCAACAGGCATTATTTTGTAAATTTATTTCGAAAAATTACTTTTCAATGGATAATAAGCATTAGAAACTAGTTAATTATGTATTTAATGTCCAATATTTTCCTAAGTACAGTTTTTATATTTTTTTAATGTTATATCAATAAATTACTGTGTAAAAACACAATGTGAATTTACATATTTATTATAAACTACTTCATGGTTTATTTGACTATCTTCAGACTGAGCCGTAATAGACACCTCTTCGTCAAATAGTTTCTCAGATAAGACAGTTTCTGACTTTACTCAAGATATGACCCATTTTCAATGTATGTTGCGAAATGCCAAAATCGTGTAAAAATATTTAGAATAAACGGTCCTACGCCTTAGAAATAAAAATATCTAATATTAATTATAATTTACATGATAATCTGATAATTGATTAGTAATCAACTTCATTGGAAAAAAAAATTGGTGTTTGAAAAACTATGTCACGGAAAATATTGAACTTAAAAGGGCTTTATTAGGGCTAAATTTGAAGCTCGTTAAATTTACCATAAAGTAGTTTATGAAGAATATTTTACTAGTACTTGTAGTTTTTATAATATTTACCGAAATATATTTTCAAATTGTTGTTTCTTACTATTTGCAAAAAAATATTGGTGTTTGAAGAACTGTTTCTCGGAAAATTTTGAACTTTATGAAAAGGAGTTACTTTGTATCATGTGCTTGGCAGTTTTCAAGGGATTGAGCATTAAATCAACAATGTACAACAATTTAACTTTTTTCTTGAATGAAATAAACTTCAGATGTTGTGATTTGGAATAGTTCAATAAATACTTTCAAGGATATTTTTAGTTCCTGCTGTACAGTCTAGGTAAAAACTTGAACTATCTTCTAACATAAAATGCTTCTTAGATATTGAAAAAATACTGTCTTCTGCCTTGAGGATAGGCCAAATTGTCCTCTCGTCTTACACCTGATCAGAAAACCGCCACCATCAACGTGCCAATATAGTCAGTCCATTCTCACAATTAAACATATTTTTGAAGAATTCCCTCACTATTTACCAACAATAAACAGTATAGGACTGAACTCAAATTGATCTGAAGCTCTCACAGATGAGGAAGCTAAAGTTACATTAGTATTTACATTTTTAAAAGCACATCACCTCCTTTCTAAATTATAGTTCATCTTCGATGTTTTATTTATTTTTTATGATATGATTTTTTTTTATCTATTAATTTATTTTATTTTTTATTTATGTTGTAATCTTGTTCATGTGTACGTGAGTGAATATATGTGTGTGTATAGCTTTATTATAGCAATCCATAGGCGTTAATGACCACAAGATTTTACGCCTTTAAACAAAAACAAACAATACTGTCTTCTCTAAAAAACGTAATTCTGATTTGAGTGTACACAAAAAAATAGAAGTGGAAACTTTTAATGGGGAAACTTTTTTACTTCTTGATATAAAAACTCAATAAAATAGAAAAAACAATGAAATTTTTTCATTGCAGATGTATTACAGAATAAACAAAATGTACATGTGGCTCTGGACATCGTATTCCTGAAACATTACGTTTCATTTCAAAAATGAAGATGAATATACCTTCAAACACATATTGATGTACACCAAAATTTTCAAAATTGAATCCTTTAAATTCTATTCTTGCATATTTTAACAACATGTAATACGTTTGGAGTTATCTATAAACTCGAAATACATAGAGCTCCATTTTTAAAAATCTGGCGTATGAAGCCTATGTACTCTTAAGGAGTGTTAAACTTATCGTGTTTGGCAAATAGATTTACATTAGAATCCCCTGGAACAAATTACAACTCGTCCAGTTTAGCTTGAAATTTTACTATACTGTAGGTGTCATTCATGCGTAGCGCTGGGCTGCACCACAGTTTAAAAAAAACAAAAAAAAAAAACATTAATTGAATAATTAACAAAAGAATAAAAAAGGAAAAAAAAATGGCGATCCTAGGGAGTAGTGGCATGCGCAAGCCCCAGCGCACTACTCCACTGCTCTCGCACCCCGTATGCCAGAGATGGCAAGGGAGGGGGAATAAAAAAAAATAAATAAATAAAAAAAAAGGTGTCATTCGTGCATGCGTGGGCCATTAATTCTAAACTAGATGCAACTAAGAGTTCATCTATTCATTGTTGAAACAAACCTATATAAAATGTTGAATAATATTCAACGTATAAGAGAGGTTTTATTAAAATTTTACTCAGTTTGAATAGAAAAAACTGTATCTCTAATCTTATCCTGACCGAATAATAGTGAAATTGCGAAGTTTGTATCGGCAAAAATCAGTAAGTCCTGTGGTGTTACATATATAATTAATACTTGATATGGAAATCATAAATGATAGCATCGAGATTTGTGGAGTATTCAAAATATGATAAATGTTCCTTTCGAATTTCAACTGACCGTTTCTTTCATATTTCTTTAAATAACTCATAAAAGTAAAAATATGTCGAAATGTTTCTGTACAAATAACTAAAATGAATCTATAATTCTAAGGTACAGTTTTCTTTTAAACAGACTATTCTGAATAAATTAAACGATGACCTCAAAAACACTTCAGCTAACTGAATTTCATAATATTTAAAAATAAATCTGACTAAAAATCCATCTATTTGTATTCGTTGTGAGTTTTTCTTAGTATTCTGGGACACGTTTCGTATTTAAACAAAGTCGAGAGAATTCAGTATAGTCATAATATTTAATGTAGATATAATAAATGTTAAATGTGAGAATAACAAGTAAATATACAACTTTATTTTCTTATAATGTTATTAAATTAATTTACATACATATTAATTGATAACTTTTTTTCTCGACCTTTAATAATATGTATTTTGGTAAATTTTTAGGATTAGTCAATAATCTTTTTAAAATTTATTTATTGCTATTTACAACTGTACATTTACATAAAAATACATTTTGAAAATTTTATATAAGGTCAAAGTGGAGTAATACATGATTGTAGAGAAACTGTTGGTAGCACTCTAATCACACTTCTAGAAGGTCTCGAGGCCATCTACTTTCCAGGCGCATCAGAGGAATTTCAGGAATAGAAGAAGAAGCAAGGTTAGAAACTAGAGGGTTTTGGTGGTTAGGGAGTTTATAATGGAAGAATTGATATTAGGTTCGGGCTGGATCGGTTAGATATGGAACATTAAGGTCTTTATGGATAATTTTATTTGTGACAAAGTAAGGGGCATTGAGGATTTTACGAAAGATTTTGGATTGTAAGGATTCGATAAGATAGGAAATCGAAGGTTTAGCGGAGCCACAAAGATCAACTCCGTATGTCCAGATAGATCTTATTATTAACCTATAGATCATAGATATGCAGTTTCCTGTCTTTTCAGTCTTGTCTGAGGATTACAGGTTAGTCGTTTGTCCAGGTGTATTCCACATTAATGGATCTGTTCGACAGGTGTAAGAGCAACATTATTAAAGAATACTGTAGGGTAGTCCGTAGATATACGACGAAGGGCAAAGGTGATTTAATGGTATTTATTTTGATCCTACAATTTCGACACCATTCTTCG
This sequence comes from Halyomorpha halys, assembly GCF_000696795.3. Taxonomy (NCBI): domain Eukaryota; kingdom Metazoa; phylum Arthropoda; class Insecta; order Hemiptera; family Pentatomidae; genus Halyomorpha; species Halyomorpha halys. The sequence continues at coordinate 1,815,222 of NW_027109449.1, forward strand.
AAGTAAAGTAAAGGTTTATGATTGACTGCAAGCACACATGTGTCTTCAACGTAAGCGGTGAGGGTAGTGTTAGGATTGGTTGGGATGTCAGCTGTATAAACTGAGTAGAAGATGGGACTGAGGAAACTACCTTGAGGAACACCAGCGGACTGAGAGAAGAGAGTTGACTAGGAACTATTGTGATTTATTTTGAATTATCTTTCAGTGAGAAAGGAACGGATAATGTGAAAGTATGTGAGAGGTACGAAGTTACGGAGTTAATAAAACAGTCTTTGGTTAGTCAATAATACAACTATATTGAAGCGGTGTTTCGAAGCTTAATTGTGTTTTAGAATAAAGAATTTCTTAAAATTATTATATTTGAAAAAACTAAAATGTACAGAGTACAGAGTAAAGTTTTGATAAAGTGGCTGTGTTTTTGTTTTTTTATATCCTCTCTGAGTGTTGGTACGTATGGAATTGTGTAGTCTGTTACTGTTGGTTTCTTGGAGTTTAGGTTGTGTCAGTGTTAGTGGTTGTTTTAGTGATAGGTTCATCACGAAAGTAATAACGATAAAGACAAAATAGGGCTACAATATATTATAGTGTACGAAATTCTCTGTGAAGAGAACAACGGGAAATCCTATTTTGTAATTTCATAACAGTATCTAAAAAAAAAAGGATAAATCAACATAAATATAGGGTACATCTATTATAAAAAACTCTACTGAACCTGATCAAACTGCTTCCATCACACATTTGGAGACAAACATGATATAGATTTAAATTTGATACACTTAAAATCATACATCGGGGGGAAAAAAAAAACTTTAAGCTAAATCTAATAGAAATGATCAATATGGAAAAATATTAATTCAGGGTATTAATAAAAAATCAGATGTACAAAATTATAATTCCTTGTTCCTCTATCTTCATAAACATAAAAGACATAATTAATAACACTAAATATAACAGAGTAAATAAAAAACGAAAGTAAGGGAGTATATATTCACTCAAGATACATTCGTTTCGTTTTCTAATTTATCATTTACTCATAACAATAGCTGTTGATAAGAGATGTGCTATCCCTAATCTATTAATATTATATTTTTCAGTCCAGACGATTTTTGGATTGGTCAAGCGTTGACTGATCATTTAATGACTGAGGTATAATAGTTTTTAGTATGATTAATTTATTGAACAACATTATTTCAACATAAATGTAAAATACTAATTAAAAGGACATAATTAAACCTTTTCTTTAACGTCAATTATTTTTTTTATTGTTTCAGGATCACGAGCTGGGGTATAGGAATCCAAATGTCTCCTGTAAATTTCCAATACTTCATCCGTTTGATCCTTCAATTCTCAGTTTCGTTCATCTTCCGAATCCTGTCATGTAAGTTACACGCATTCTTCACTAAGGCATCTAAAAAAACTAAAAAATTGATATCAAATTTTGAAGTATAACCGATAGGGGAGAATGTTGTACCTTGTTCTGTACTTCGCATCACCCTTTAAAGTGTAAAATGGGGGAGGGCCGTCTTTTTATTTTCCGAAATACCACTTAGCATCTTCATCCACTCATGCCTACAATTAAATAAAAATTGATACTCGATTTTTTTATTATTAATTGGTTAATTTAATTTAATCAACTGATTATTAATATTTTTGTATTTTTTTTATTTCTGGCGCTATGGCCCTTGAAGGATCCTGAGTACCAGGATGTACTCAGTAACCTCTCCTGCTGTTTGGTTAGGGTACATGTCTCGCTTCCGTACATGGCATAGGGACGTATCATTGTTTTATATACCCTTATTTTAAGAGTTCGGGGTATCTCTTTATTTTGGAATACCTTTCGGAGCGACCAGTAATGTTTATTTCAGTTTCTTATTCCTGTCCTAATTTCCTCTTCTATCTTGTTATCGTTGGTTGAAATTTTACCAAGATATTTAAACTTGACCACACTTTTAAAACTACTTCCTCATCGTAAAAGACATGGAAATCATCATTTCCTGGATGATATATTTCGTTTTGCTTTCGATCATTATGAGCCCTGCCTCTTTGCAGTCCGTAACTGTCTTTAAGAGCGAATGTTGACTCTTTCCTGTTATGACCACATCGTCGGCATAAGCTAGGCATATTGATGTATATATATCCTCTGTCTTTTATTTTTGCTGCCCTCATAATGCTTTCAAGCACCATGTTAAAGAACAGTGGGGATAATGGATCCCCCTGTTTGACTCCTTTTTGGATGCGGAAGTCTTTGAAAGTCTTCCCCCTAAATCTATACTACACCTCCGCTATTTTGCAGGGTCTTCCTCACCTTTCTAGTAGGTTTTATAGGACAACCTAGAATTTTTAAGTTTTCATAGAACTGATTTCTTCCTAAACATATGATAGTTATGATGATTATAGCCTGCTTATAATCTATTACCAAATGGTGTAAACCAACATTCCACTCATTGCACTTCTCTAGCATTTTCCTCATTATGAATATATGGTCAATAGTTGTTCTTCCAGGGCGGAATCCACTTTGATACTCACCTAAACCTACTTCCGATGGTTTCATTAACTATTTCAATAACAGGACAGATAACACTTTATATATCGTACAGAGTAATGTAATTCCTATATGATTTTGATATTCTAGTTTATCGCCCTTTTTGTGTATCAGAACAATAACAGTCTTGTGCCATTTATTAGGCATTTCTTCCTTGTGCCAGTTTTCCTAGAATACGATCCTAAATATCCCGATCCAGCCTCTCTAATCCCCATTTAAGCATCTCAGCTGGGATCCCATCAAATCCAGGCGCTTTATTATTGTTTAACTTATTTAAAATGTCTTCTACTTCTAGGTCCGCATCATTCTGTATTATTTCTGGAATTTCCTGAAGTTTTCCGGGTTGGGGTTGAGTAGTTCGCTGAAATGATGTTAACTGAAAACCTGCTATTAATTTTTATCTGATCAGTGACTCAATTATTACATATTTCAGTAAATGGCGATGAATAACATTAATATCAACTCTGTCACAAACACTTGTGTAATCAATCATTTACACTTGAATCACTTATGCCTCGTGCAATCAATTTGAGATAACAAAAACATTAATACAATGACATATTTCTGCACCTGTTCTTTTGTAATAATATATATTTTTACTTTCAGTAAACAGAAAACTTTTATACAAATAATAATGTTAAAAGATATGACTAATGCCTGTTGAACAGATTCGATACATAGGACTCCATCTTGACAAGAGACTTACTTGGAATCCACACACAAGACTGAAACGACAAGAAATTGCTTGTAGAATCCGATTGCTACAACACTTACTTGACAAACGCTCTAAACTTCCCATTCACTATAAAAAATTAGTATACTCTACGATAATCAGACCAATTTGGACATATGAAATTTAGCTCAGGGGCTCTACCAAACCATCAAATTCTTCCCGTATCCAATCTTTACAATCCAAAATCCTATGTAAAATCCTTGATGCTCCTTATTACGTCACAAATAAACTCATTCACAAAGACCTTAACATCCCATTCGTTGCAGATTTGACCAAAAACAGATATGCGTCTTTTCATTCCAAACTCCTTACCCATCATAACCCCTTAATTCTTAATCATTCATCCTTAACTATCCCTGATAATCCTCCGAGGCGTCTGAAAAGAAGAAGGCCACGGGACCTTTTAGTTTAAATTAATGCTTGAAGTACCACCAATGGGTGGTTCCTACCCAAGATTTTCAAGTGTCAATGAAACATACAACATATTTACTTATTGTATATATTATTTGTACAGTTGTATATCACATTAAATAAATAAATTAAAAAAAAATAGCTTAAGATTTTTTGAGATTTTGGTATTATTGATAAAGAGAAGCCTCTGTTCGTGCTTGTTATACTCTCAGTCCTCTGATCACTTATTGATGTTATTGTGGATTCAAGGGATTTGAAAATGTCTACTTTTGGAAACAATTTGCCATCCAGGCAGACCATATTGTTAGGGTGGATTTCGACTTACAATCATATACTTTATTTAATCTTCATTTACTTGCAAGCCGATTTCTTCTGCTTCTCTTATTAGAGTCTTTATGAGTCTTTCCATATCATCTAGCTTACTTGTAAATTACTATAACAGTAAATAAACACCACAATTATGTAACTCCTTTATAATATTAGAGGTAGGGATGCAAAACGATCTTGCATTAACAATAAATATATGGTGTCCTACTTACATTTTAAAAGACACGGTGGGAAGTTTTTTCTGTATCACAGATATTTATACATATTTACCTATTGTATTATTTTGTACAGTTGTAAATTACATTAAATAAATAATTAAAAAAAAAAAAAAAGATTTGACTTTACGCTGAGTAGAAGGGGTATTACTTTACAGAGCCGGAGTAGAATACAAAAGTTTTCAACATGACTGTTTTTACTTTCGCTTACCTACTTATGGAATATAGTGGAAAACTTTGAATCCTAGTTTTCAGTGGAAGTCCAAATACCAAAACTCGCTAAATAATCTGATCTGAATAGCCTAATTTAAAAATAAAAAGTCGTATAAAACTGAAATTACATATTCAAGGGAGTTATGTAGTGGGTGTTTATATCGGGACCTGCTCGTGTTATACTGCAGGTGTCCCGAGTGTAATTTTATGATTAAAATTACTGTGTGGAAAAGGGGGGCTGAAACTTGTGAGACCTTTTGATCATTAGCATGCCTATATTTTCTTATAGTTCAAAAGTGTTAATCCCTGGAGGGACAATAATGGTTAATGTGTTAGTCTAAATTATTTATCTGATGATATAATAACACAGCATTGGGGTCTCATTGATTCTATTGGCTTATCTGAGTGACTGTTGGAAGTTTCGCTGTCGCGGTCACTTCCGCGTCCTATGGCCGCTTCCCTCGTTCAGGTGTGCGGTGGGCGAAACGACCATGAATATTCGCCTGGTGTCTGAAAAGACGTCCTTTTCTCTCAGCGTCTGGCATGATGGTAGGGGTAGGCCAGGTCCTAGCTTGCATGGTGCATAGGCTGGGGCGGCATTGCAGTCGCAGCGTCTTCGGGATATTCCGGCGTCCGCGGCAAGGGGGGCATCAGAAAATGAGACCCCCGACCCCGACTTTATATAACTTCAAAAAATAACCGCAAAATTCGGATTACTTAAATCAAGATTAAATGATCAAGATTCCCTAATAATCTCTTCCCACTTAATCCCCGTCCACTCTTAGTTTCCTCTCTTGTTTTTCCCCACTTTGACTATGGTTGCCTGGTATATGGTGGACTCTCGAGTAATCTCGAATCTAAGCTTAAACATCTTATGAATTTCGCAGTACGATTTATTTTCGGAATCAGCAGAGATACGCACATAACCCAGTACACCGAGCTGAAGTGGCTCTATCCATCCTTCCGATGGCAGTATTCTCTAACTCCCTTTTTATTTAAAGTAATTAGTGCTCAACGCCCCTCCTATATCCTAGAAAACCTGCAATTCGAATTCTCATTCCTCAGTACTACCAGGTTCCGTTTCTCTGACATCTACTCTCCATCTAACCGAACTGTTATGTACGTCAACCCTTCCCTCTTTTAAAACCCTTCTATTTAACTTCATTTTGCTTCACCAATATTATAACAGTACAGATATTTTGTAACTACCTTTATGTTTTGTTTTTAATTTTTTTTTCTTCTCTTCTCTGTATTTAAAATTATTTATAGACAATTTTTATATAAGTTACAATTAGGTGTGGCCACACTGTTTTTTTGGCCAATATATGTTATTGTAAAATTAAAATTACCATTGTAATTGTTCTAAAAGGGACATGGTCCCAAAATAATAAACTATTTTTTCATTTAATTGCAAATTAAAAAAAAAAAAGCTCTCTACAGTTTTATTTATTTAAAATAATTAGTCATTTCACTGTTTTAACAATAATCAAAAAGGTGTAAATATGAACTAATAAATTAATAAATTATAAATATATATCGGAAGATGTTGATTGACCATTTGTAATATATTAAAGGAAGATAGTCTGGGTGCATTCGAAAGAACTCAAAAAGTAATGAAACTCTTGATATTGAGCCAACGTTTCGCCCCACTTAGCAGGACTTCGTCAGGACTAAAAAAGAAAAAAATAACTTAAATAATGTAAACAGTTGTTTGTATCTTTGTTAGCCATACTAGGTGGCGCAAAACGTTAATTCATAGTAAATAGTTTAATTACTATTTGAGTTCTTTTGACCGCACCCGGACTATCTTCCTTTAATAAATATATATATTTTTCAATAGCTGTTTAGTATTTTTCTTACTAAAAAAATACATCTCTCATAGTTAGTATTAATATAAAATGTATAAATATTGATTCATAAATCAATAAATTATAAGTATATGTATATTATGTTCTGAGACTCTTTTGCACTGAGAATGCCAAAATGTTCAGTTCCTTATTGGTTTGAAAAAGGTGTTAACATCAAAAATATAATTAGTGTTGATATAAAAAGTATAAATAAATTATGTATATATGAATTTTTCATTAACTGTTGCTTACTAAAAGATAAAACTCTCATTGTTAGTATTAATATAAAATATATAAATATGAATTAATAAATTATAAATATATGAATGTTGCTATAACTGTTTAGTATTTTGCTTACTAAAAATATATATATCTTATTGTTAGTATTAATATAAAATGAATAAATACGAATAAATAAATTATGCATATATGAATTTTTCAATAACTGTTTTATATTTGGATTACTAAAAGATAAACCTCTTATTGTTAGTATTGATATAAAATGTATAAATATGAATTAATAAATTATAAATATATGAATTTTTCAATTAGCTGTTTAGTATTTCGGTTAATAAAACAAATTTCTTTGTTAGTATTAATATAAAATGGATAAATATTGATTAATAAATCAATAAATATATTAATTTTTTAATAACTGTTTAGTATTTTTCTTACTAAAAAATACATCTCTATATTACACATAAATATTGATTAATAGATCAATAAATTAAAAGTATATGTACATTATGTTCTGAGACTCTTTTGCACTGAGAATGCTAAAATGTTTCAATTCAGTTCCTTATTGGTTTCAAAAAGGTGTTTACATCAAAACTATAATTTTCAGTAGGCAAACGAATCCTACAGAAAACAGTCAATTTTCGAACCAACTTGAATGTGACTTTTTAAAAATCTTTCTGACCTAATCTGGCTGGTCTGAACGATGAATATAGCAATCAATTAGCCCTTAATCCTTAACTAAGACAATTATACACCAAAACTGAGGAAACGATAATTTGGTCAAATTTAATATTTTTTCTTTTACTTTTTTACATTTTACAAAAAAAATGTATTTAGAATTTTTAAATTGTTGATCATCCTTATTAGGGCCATAATTGTTAGGGTTCTGAAATAGGAAATTCTCTTTTAGCAAAAAAGCAGATTTTAATTTCTATACACAAATTTATTTCTATTTTTTTTTTTTTTACGCATTAAGCTAAACATTATTTTAATTTTTAACTATTTGGAAATTTATAATTATCATGACATTTATTTTTAGCTGTTACAGTAATATGAAACCATATCTGCTAATAGATGATGAGGGATATCTGCGTTGGAATAAAACTTCTCTTGAAAGTGATGGCTATAGCACAGATGGTGAACTCTATTGTACTTTTCAAGAAATTTGGAGAGCGGAAAATGATGATTTCAGGTTCATCTATGGCGAGCAGGAATCTTTTCATGGCCAAGATGTTAAGCTAAATTCTGACTTTGTATACACTCAATGCAAAAACTGGTTAAATTTGGCCGTGTATCAAGATTTTCTTGCATTTGCGCAAAAGAAAAAAAATATCAGAACGTACAAGGTAATTGTTTTGAATGTGTTAATAAGCCATACTTACCGTTTTCTAACTTCTATTACATTACCATATTACTAACTTATATATTTATATTATTTTCGTTACAATTTTTTGTTAATTGTAAAGAAAATTAAGTATTTTATATTTGTATTATAATAATTAAGAGAAACCGTTGCTAAGGGGCGTCGCCTAGCAACAAGCCGACGATCTACATTTTAAAAAGATATTTTTAATTCAATATTTATTTTCAATCGATGTTTTTAATATTTTGAATAACGTTTAATATGTTTATTAAATATTGGCCTGTTATACGACGATTAATTAACGAATAAAAAAATTTCAGTTTTACTGAAAAATTTACTGTTCTAGTTATGAAGTCAGTTGGCTCTTTAAAAAGTTATGACTTTTCATCATACAGTTTGGTGAATTTAAGATATTAAGAATGTTAGTATATTAAAATATTGTGAATTTTCCCATAGTAAGAAACAAAATGCAATCGAATAACCAAAAAGAATCAATTAAATTTTTCAATTTTTTTTATGGTAGAAAATGTTGCACTTTTAGAGAATGACCCTTTTACTAAATTAACATTAAAACATAATTTGCTGGAAAATTGGACTCTTCATTTATAAAACTCTATAAACCTTATACAATTTTAATAATTTCTGTTTTATAGGATGGAGAATTTGATGTCTTGGTTGTTGGTTTGGATTCGGTTTCTAGACTGAACTTCATGCGTCAATTACCAAAAGCATATAGGTTACTCACAGGTAGCCTTGATGCAACTGTCCTCATTGGATTCAACAAGGTTGGGCATAATACCTTTCCAAATGTAGTTCCTATGCTAACTGGGCGCCCATTGCTCGAACCTCCTCGCTCACCTTTCAAGGTAATCATTTATATTGAATAGATTATTCCGTTCTATTAGATTTTATTTATATATTGAGATTACTTTTATTGAAAGGTATAGTAAATTGTTTGCTCAGTATATCTCTACTATTTATTAAAATGTAGCTAATTAAACAAATATTAAAATGAAAGGAGCATGGACCGGTTGCAGTAAAAGAAAAACTTAAACTATTTATTATGGCCCAACGTATCGTCCCAAGTTCCAGGGCTAAGAAAGATACAAACACTTAAATGATGTAAACATAAATGAATTAGAAAGATTTTCAGTGAAACGTAAAATTAAATAAGAATAATAAAAAGTCTTAGACAATTAATAAAAACGGAAATAACAGATAAAAATACAATACACTCTGAGTAAACTTGATTAAAATCAAGAATAATATAGAAAGAAAGATAAAGAACAAGATAACAACACTAACACAGTGTGTAGGCGTAAACTAGTGGCTGGTTGCGAGGGACAAATCCAGGTGGGACAAAGTTATAAAGAATATTTAGTTTGGTGTTTTCCTCTCAGTGTATGTTTGTGAGGACTTTTTTTTGTATATTTATCTACGGGTCCTCCCTGACTACAGGATCTCACAGTTCCTCACGGGGCATGGGGGTTTCTGAGCTAAGCTCGCCGCACATCGATCATCTATGCCCAATTTGTCAGGGAGACCGCCGAGCATGTCGTACTTGCCTGTACCGCCTATGAAGCACTGGGAGCCAAGATGATGAGGGAAACAGGACTCTTATGTTCTGGCGGAGAGCGATCTTCCTGAGCTGATGAAAGAAAACTACCCGCACTATAAGACCTTCGTGTATGGGTAGAAGGAGGCTGTGGGCTCTACTCACTTCTCCCTGGGTAGGAGAGAATAAGCTACACCAGCAAGGCCTCAGTAGAAGATCACGATATATTTTGTAGCAAGAGCAAGCTGTGTGCACAGCTATGTAATGTTTGTCATATGCAGCAATGAGTTGTACACACTGCTGCGAATACCCGTATTGTCTAATAGGCGGTGTAGGGTAATAATAAGTAATAGTTAAATAATAATAATAATCTATTTATCTATGTTTTCTTCTTCTATCCCGCTATAGCTAACAACTATATATTCCTCCCTACGGGAGAGGCTTTTGTCAATACTGATACCAATAAAGCTATTATTAACAACCAAGACAGGAAACATACCTTTCAGACTGCAGTTTAGTGCAGAAGTGAACGAACAGGAGCCAGGACATTTAAGAAAAGTAGTGGGGATTGATGGTTAAAAATACGTTACATTTGAAAATAATTTTAAAGTAAACAGTATTAGAAAATTACAAAATAAAAAAAATTAAAAATAGTCTATATTTTAACTATATTTCTTTTGTGTATGTATACATTATTATTATTTTTTTAATAATTTCTTCCCTCTATTATTTATATTATCATTTAATTATTTCCTATTCTTAATACTTTCTTCAATTTTCTATTACTGCTTACTTTAGAATTATTTTACAATGTGACGTTTTTTTAACTGTCAATCCCCTTTATTCTTGTTTTAAGTCTTATTCCCCTTTTCCCACCATTTGGTGTGTACTATATTTTATATTTCTTTTCTTATCTGTTATTTCAGTCTTCATTAATTGTCCAAAATATTTTATTATTCTTATTTAATTTCACGTAAGAAAAACTATAGCATCCCTCGATGGCGTCTAATAGCCCCAGAAAAATAAATTATGGCAACTGGATAAAGTGCGATTTCACCTTCGGTTAATTCTCCTTCTTTGGAGGCAGTGATTAACAATATAGATAGTGGATCAATCCTAGAGCTATTTTTAGAAATTTATATTTATCTTTTGTTTCACTGTCTTCTCTGGATCTCTCCTCTTATGGACTTACCCCTTCGTGAAGGCAAACTCAAATCTTACAGAGTGAATTTTCTATCCTTCGAGGAATTACGGCTCATATCCGAAAGACTCATCTTGTCTAACATCTAAAGTAGTAGAGCTATCTAACATCTAAAACAACAACTTTTTTTTTTTTTTTTTTTTTTTTCCGCTCCCTTGCCATTTCTGGCGTACGGGGCGCGGGAGCAGTGGGGTAGTGCGCTGGGGTTTGCGCATTCCACTGCTCCCAAGGATCACCATTTTTTTTTTATTCTTTTATTAATTATTCAATTATTACTTTTTTTTATTACTGTGGTGCAGCCTTACTTATGGAGCTACACCTTCTCCACTGCATCCGTCTGGGTGCCTCCTGCAGTTACCAGGCTGGTCCAGCCCTCCTGGTCTCAGTCTGGGTCAGCTTCCTCATCTTCTGGTGGTTCGCCGATGTTGGGAGATCAAGTCCTTCCCATCGTGAAATGAGTGGGACCCACCACCTCCTTCCACCCGTAAATGAACTCCTTGAAGAAGGGATAATTCTAAAACAACAACCTTGACAGTAGTATCATTTTTCAGTATAAATTTGTTTTATCAACTATCCATTTTACACTTAAGTAGAGAGCAATCAGTTAAAGAATTTTAGTCTTCCATTTTATTTTTAAGTTCAATTTTAAAAATAAAACTAGGCTTTAAATCTGGATTTTGGTCTCCCATGTCGTCTCTTGTCAACTGTACCGGCGTTCATTGTTGTCTAGAGGCAACCCGATGGATTGCTTTGAGCCACATATCCTGTCCCTCTTAACCTTCTTGCCTTCATATCATGAGATATTGACTAACCAGTTTCTGCCAGCAGCTCATTGTTAGTCCATCTCCTCCATGTGTTAAGGCTCTAATCTCAGAGCGCAGCCACATAGCAGAGCCAGCTTTATCATGGCATTTTAAACCCTTAGCTTCAGATTTTTTCATTTTCGGACTGATCTAGAAAACGTACTTGATTTAATAATTCCTCTAAAAACAAAAGAACAGATCGACTCTGCTATCGAAATACTTTCTAGATCGATAGGAACTACTATCACTAACAATACTTCACCAATGAACATAAAAAGTTTTAGAGAAAACAACTTACCCCTTCACATACAGGCATATTATTAACAGAAAAACGCCGGGCAAGAGTGAGGTGGCACAGAAAAAGATATCCTTCGGGCAAAACTCATTATAATACATTGACTAACAGACTAAAAACAGAAATTAGAAAACAGAGAATACAAAATTTCCAGAACTCAACAGAAAACTTAAATATCACTGACAAATCATTATGGACAACTACTAAAACACAAATCCTTCAACCATCCATTTCTCACTGAAAATAAGACTTGGACACGATCAGATGAAGAAAAAACTCAATTTTTCGGGAACACCTCTTCAAAAATTTTAGCCCCCATCCTGATATCCTTAATCCTACACATTTTGAACATGTTGAAGCAGAGATTACAATTACACTCCAAATGACCCTTCCTCCTAATGCCTTTCATCCTTCAGAAATAATGAACATCGTCCACCAATTACCTTCTAACAAAGCTCCTGGTCCACGATCTTATCAAAGCGCACATTCTGAAATTCCCTCGTAAAGCCATTCTATTCCTTACCTATATTTATAATGCTACACTCTGATCCACCTATTTCCCCGACCCTTGGAAAATGTCTGTAATAAAAATGTTTCCCAAACCCTCCAAGCCACTTGAATATCCATCTTCCTACCAACCTATTTCACTCCTCCCCATTATGGGCAAATTCCTAGAAAAACTCTTATTAAAATGACTCTATCCAATCCTTGACTCATATCATGTTATTCCTGACCACCAGTTTGGATTTAGGACATCCCATTCCAACAGTGTCATTAAGTGGTTGTTTTAGTATTATTGATAAAGAAAAGCCTCTGTTCATGCTTGTTAAACTCTCAGTCCAATGATCACTTATTGATGTTATTGTGGAATCAAGGGATTTGAAAATGTCTACTTTTGGAAACAATTTGTCATTCAGGCTGACCATATTGTTAGGGTGGATTTCGACTTACAATCATATACTTTATTTAATCTTCATTTACTTGCAAGCCGATTTCTTCTGCTTCTCTTGTTAGAGTCTTTATGAGTCTTTCCATATCATCTAGCTCACTTGTAAATTACTATAACAGTAAATAAACACCACAATTATGTAACTCCTTTATAATATTGGAGGTAGAGATGCAAAATGATCTTGCATTAAAAATAAATATATGGTGTCCAACTTTTAATTTGACAATACAATTTTAAAAGACACAATGGGAAGTTTTTTCTGTATCACAGATAGTTGTTTTGTAAACAAGACTTGGGAAGTTCTAATAATGTTTACCACATTATATACAGTTTTATTTCATTTTTATTTTGTCAAGAAGATCTCTGTCATCATGTTATACTTGATCGAGAGTAAACGTTAGGAATATTTTCTGGTCAATTTGAGTAGAGATTAGAAAATATTGGGGCAGAACATTATCCATATGAAATATTAACAAATATAATGAAAAGAAAAATAACTTTGTTGTTTGATGTCAATATGAACATGACAGGTTACAAATATACACTCAGTTCTATATACAATAATAAGTTTCAAGGGAATACAATTAGTTATCCCAACATTATATCAAATCGTTTAATCAATAATGATCCACATTTTTTTATTATCTATGTAATCAAATTTTAAGTAGAATTGTAGAGAAATATATAAGTAATTAGTTGAAACCCAACCTAAACATACCCTTTTCACACCGCTTAACTGATAGGTGTTATCAGAGACACCTGGCTAATTAACAGCTAGATCGAAGTTGCTACTTTAAAATATCAGTACCTGATTCAAAATTTTTAAAATTTTTTTTAAGGGATAAAATTTTGTTGTATATCTCCTTAAATATTGTGGATTGTTAGTGATGTCAATAAAAAATAATGAAACTTAGATTAGTAGTCTAGTGCCTTCACATGTGAAAATTTTCCACATCTTTAAAAGACTTCTGAAAACTTGTAAATATACTTTCTTAATTCTTTATGTTTAAACGTACAGATGCAAGAGCTTTCTGTGTATTAAGATTGACAGTTACATAGGACTAAAACACTTGTAATGGACGTAGCGTTTACAGGAAGCCCCCTGACTACTTTTCCAAATTTTTTTTTTTTTTTTTAGACATCACTTACAATGCATTTTTATATTTAAGGAGCTATGCAATAACATCCTGTTTCTTTGAAGTATTGAAAAAGAATTATTTGAAGAGTCCAATTTTTTTTTTTTTTTTAATGAAATGCATATTTTAACAAATTGATTGTATGGGGCTATGCTAAAAGGATTACAATATTATTAATGCAATTTAGACTATTGATAGGGAAATTTAAGGTAATATAGAATAAAATCTTACTTTTCTGATGAATTGGTGGGTTAATTTCTAGATCTCTGTAACTTCTCTTATTTCACCCACCTGGATGTAAGATTACTGTCATGGTGATTTTATTTTTATTTTCTTTTGTCCCTCTTCCCTGCCATTTATGCCATCGAAGCATTGGAGTATACTAGTGCTGCCAATAATCTTCAATTTTTTTTTGTTCACTCTTCATAGTTTTATTTCTTTAATTTTTTTTTTGGGGGGGGAGGCTACCATTTAATTTTAAAAGGGTACACTTTTGCACCATGTCTCCTCCTCCAGATTTTACTTTGACACACTCAAGTTCTCCTGAGTGTTTCTCTTTCTCAATTGGCTTTGATCACCTGGGTACTATACCCCTAATAGTTTATTGGTTGGTCCATAGATAGCAGGAGCTTGATGTGTTCTTTAAGAAATGATGAATGATCTTCCTTAAACAATACTGATGTTATTATTATTATTATTAATAATTTGTTTAGAAGATATTTATTGTTATGGATTATTTAGGTTAAATAATCTTAATGAATAAATAAATTTAAGTTCAAAATACTTTATTAATTAAGTGTAAACATTAACATTCATATTAAATGTTGTTCGAAGTAATTGATTAATAGCATTATGACAGGCAAAGCATCTTTCTTTGACAGCAGGAGTGATCGATCTGTACTGGATATGTGTTTTTGTCACACTCTCTATATCTGACACTACTGGAGTTTTTTTTTTTTTGGTGGGGGGCAGGAGGGAGTGACATTAAACAAAAAGTCTATGCAAGTCTAGTCAATGACCTTAATTCTTTACGGAGAAGGATAATTGAAACATATATTTAATTCTGTTTGTCCATTGTTGCTATGGAAAAAAGATAGTGAGCTTGTCTTAATGCTCAAGGTAGTCAATTTGAATGTTTACATTTCATTAATAAACTAGTTGGGACATATATTAATTTAGTTATAGCCTAAATAATTTATAACAATGAAAATGTTTAGATGTGAATATCTCTTAAACTTTTTTATTTACTTACACAACCTACCTCGCCTTTCAGCTAAATCTTCATATTTTTGTTATTTTAAGGTCCTTAATTCATTAAGCTATTGAATCCTGAAATAACTTGTATTTTATAAAAATTGAATTATGTTATTTTCTTTTATTAAATTTATTTTTGTAGGATTGGCCTTTTATTTGGAAGGACTTTGCTAGGGCAGGTGCTGCAACGATGTACACTGAAGACTTACCTGATATAAATATGTTTGATTACCTCGATGATGGCATCGACGAACAGCCTACTCATCACTACATGCATACATTTTGGCTTGCAGTCCAGTCATCAGCTTTCAGCAAGACGAGTGCTAGATTGTGCCTTGGATCAAAGCCAAAACATGATATACATTTTTCTTACATAAAGTCATTTTTAAAAACTTATTCAGAAAATCCAAAGTTTTTGTTCTCTCTTATCAATGAGCCGACTCATGATTTTGCCAATACTGCTGGAGTAAGTATCTTATATTAATTTCAGAAAAATATTTTTAAAAAAATTGAACTTAGGGTAGGAATGTTTTTTTATTTATATTTCGATAATATCTTGTTTGACCCATTCTATTCTGTCAAATAAATGTTTATGTAATAAAACAATAACATTTTATTATTTTTCATTTTGTAATTTTAGATTTTCATGGCTTTCAACAATGGAATTGCTTTTTTCATGCTTATATTTTTTTTATAGCTTTTTTTCATAATTGAAATTGACATGAATGTGAGCTAGATTGATTAATATAAATTTTTATTGTACGTATCTATATAGTTGTATTAACAGTTTTTTGCAGAGGTATCAGTGATATTTTTGTAGTTAACATTGAGGAATTTTTTATCAGTTTTGTATTGCTAATGTAAAAAAAAGTATATATTAAGAGCAAAAATTTCAACTTATTTTAAAATTTTTACACAAATGATAAGTATAATCCCTGAAAGTTGTGTGATATTGACTATCTTTTTTCATTATTACTATTTTTTATTTATTTTCCATAATTCCCTATGAAGGTAGGTTTGTAAACATTTTGCTTAGGAAATGTGCATGTCTACTGATTTTAATTGCTAGGAATTATTTAGGTTATAATAAATAAATTAATATATGTTCCAACTACTTTATAATTGAAATTTAAAAATAAACATTAATATTAAATATTGTTCCAAGTGATTACCTTAAGAACAAAGACTGACTCAGCATCTATCTTCCACACCAGCAGTGGGTAAACAGCACTGGATATGTATTATTGTCACACTCATCCTGGCACTGGTGAATTATTTTTGGGTTGGGGTGACATTAACTAATAATACTATATAACTAATACTAATAGATAAATGTCTTTATTTTCCTAGTATTTTATCTGTTTTATTTACTTTCCGTTAACCCTTTGATGTTATTGTCGCTTGTTCATGTTACTCTTTCTTTTATGTCCCCACCCATACTTGATAGTTTTGCTCTGGCCTACTCGAAATGGTAAGAATAAGCATTTTTCTCACCAGTACACTCCTAATGTGACATATTTTTTTCTCATTTGAGCATTTTGGTGTCCTGTGTTATTATTTTAAATCATGAACTAAGGCATGATCTTTAACTAAATCTGAATCCTTCAGCCCATGATGTAAGAGCTACAATTTGCAATTTTATTTTCCAATGCATTAAAAGTAATCATAAAAATTTTTGTCATCATTTTCAATTACATAAAAAAGAATAGTACAACCACGAAAAACCTCTTAGGGGACAAAAAAGTTGGACACTCTCAACGAGTCAAACAAAAAATTACTCAAGCTCGCTCTATGACTTTTATTTTTTACGTAGAAGTAGGAACTTTTGAAACTATAACACATATCTAGTACCGTTTGGCAGCTGCTGCTGTGGAAGAAAGATGATGAGCCTATCTTAATGCTTAAGATATTCAATTTGAACAATATTTAATATGAATGTGTTATGCCTACATATTATTAATAAAGTAGTTCAACTCCTATTAATTTATTTATTATAATCTAAATAATTCACAACAACGAAAACCTCCCAACATGAATATCTTCTAAAAAAAAAGTTAACGGACATTTCAGTATGTGAATTTTTTTTCTTACTTTGAGATTCTTAATTGATACTTAAAGTTAAGACACTTAACCCTGTATATTGTGGGTATTGAGATTTCTTTCATATCTTGAATTTCAAAGTTCCTTCTTTACATTGCTATTAAAACTTACAAAAACGATATTTTTCCATAATTCCTAGATTCCATTAAATATCAAAAGTTGTTCAGATAGAATAATATGAATGAATGAGGAAAAAATACCCACTTTTTAAATTCAAAATTTTATAAAATGGAAAATAAGAATAAAAAAAGCGGTTTTACTTTTTATAACATGCTCTCTATTTTTTATTCAGGAAAAGTGTTGGATATTACCCTCTTTGCCTGAATATGTGTCAAGTATGTTTTTTCTTCCATTAAATAACGGCTCAATCTATATTCAATGTTACTTATATTAGGGACGTTTTATATTTAGATTTGTCCCAGCAGAAGTTATGTTCCCTCGAACTCAGGGCTTTTAAGTCCTTGATAATTAATTTTTTTTTCTATTTTCGTGATTGAAGACTTAATACAGTTTATATTAATAGTAAATGCTAGCTTGTTTGCTTATTATTACATATTTTTTGGAGGAAAGATGCTATAATCATTTTTTCCTTGATAGGATCAGAGATGTTTAACGCGTTGAGAACAGAAATGAATGTTACTTGAAACCAATATAGAAAAATTGCTAACATTAATGGTACTTTAAATAAATTTATGAATATTAACCTAATTAGATAAGTTTAAGGAACATGCGTTACTTTTAAAAATTATATTACATGTTGTTTTTTTCCTATTTTTTGAAAATTTATCTTGTTTATTATATTTTTCATATTAATTTGGATTTATTTTAAAGTTATCATTCTAATTAATAGTTTATAAATTGATAAATAATTATCAACCGATTTCTGAATTAATTTTAAATAAATTATTTTTCGCTTTCAAGGTTCTCGATGATGTGCTGACTGACTTCCTTAACACATCTTATCAAGAAGGACTCTTCAGCAGGTCAGTTGTTTTTGTCCTCGGTGATCATGGAAACCGACTTGACAGTATAAGATCTACAGAAGTTGGCAAGATTGAAGATTTTATGCCTATGGTTGCTGTTATTGTACCTCCTAGTGCTAATCCATTGTGGAAACAGCATCTTAAGATGAACAGTAATAGGTTTACTTCGACTTATGATCTATATGCGACATTTGCCGAAATACTTTCTACTCTTGGGGGCTTTCCTGGCAAGCCGGGTAATACCAGTGAAAGAGTATATATGCATTTCTCCCAACCTCCAAGAGGGGTTTCTCTGTTTAAAGAGATCCCTCTAAAGAGGGGATGTGAAGATGCAGCGGTGCCAGAATGGTTCTGTACTTGTAACAATGGAATTGAACTTAAAAATACTGATATAGAAGCAAGAAGGGCTGCTTTGGCAGTTGTAGATCATATAAATGATGTACTTCAAAATTATACTCTTTGTGAAACTCTAGAAGTTGGTGAAATAAAAGCAGCCAAGCTATTCAAAGATTCAGATGACCACACTAACTTGGAAATAACGTTCTACGTTAATCCTAGCAATGCCTTGTTTCAAGCAGGGGTGAAATATACTTTAGATTCCCATTATATTGGTAATTTGGAAAGAATAAATAGATATGGTTCACAGGCTGCTTGTCTCGGTTTCGAGGCACTAAGCAAGAATATCCTTCTTAAATCAATTTGTTACTGTAAAAATAATTAGTAAAAATGTTAATATTTTTAATTTAATTATATTATTTTAATTTTTTGAGACAAGGTAATTATTTTTTAAATAAATCAAAACTTGTATCCATTTTGTCTCAACACTTTTTATTTCAACAGTCCAACGTTTTGGCCATTTTAGCCATCCTCAAGGACATCTTCAATTATAAATTCTTCCTCACATTAAATTTAGAATTTCTTTTGCAGGATATTCTGCCCAGGTCATTCATTAATTATAAGTTAAAAACCTATTTTTTTATTTAAAATCATTAATATCTAATTCTTCTTATTTTAAAATTATCCACACAAAATCACTACCATATACACAAACTATTTATTTACAGTTTACATTATTTATTTACATTTATTTACAAAGAATTTATAATTGAAGATGTCCTTGAGGATGGCTAAAATGGCCGAAACGTTGGACTGTTGAAATAAAAAGTGTTGAGACAAAAAAGGATACAAGTTTTGATTTATTTAATAGTTAATATTTTTGTTAATACATATCAATGACAAAGTATTGGAGCAAAGGTGACACTTTCACCAGGCAGGGCTTTAGTTGGTGTTGTAAAATCCATCAACTTAACTAATAGTACTTACTGTCTCGAAGCTTTTCCAGTTAAATAGGGCTAGAGAAAGAACTTAGGAGAATTGTTAATAACTTCATTGTTATTTTTAATTTATTGTTAATTTTTGTTATTTTATTTGATAATTTTTTTTTATTATTGTTTTTAACATTTCAGGGATGTAATGATTGTGGTTGATTATGAGTCTACTATTGTTTAAACTATTCCATTCTTTCTAATTTTATTTATATTTTGTTACTTTATACAATTTTTAAAAACATGCTGAACATTGATATTTAAATTTGGGAATGATCAGTATTTTAGAAGATTGAAAAATCATTATCAAAGGACAATTTCAGACTTTAAAAAACAAAATTTAATGTGAGATTATCATAAATGTGGATTAAAAAATTGATTAGACTATGTGAAGAGGACTGCTAAGGAAGATAACAAAATGATACAAAACAAAAAATTAAACTGACTGAAATTATGTTGGATAAATCCTAATTTTAAAATATTCAGAATTACTATGTTCAATTAACAACCACCTTCTAAAAGGTATATCTTTTGATAAATTAAGAAGTAATAAAATACAAAAAAACCTATAACTACAATGCTAATATATAATAAATTATATATTTCTTATCTATTTTTATTTTGGAAATCGGTAGTAAAAATTAGGTTGTTCGGTAAAAAAATATTTATCATAAATTGGAGCAGTCGGTTGTTTTGGAATATTGTTAATTATAATTTCAGACTAACTATGGATTTTCTTAAAATAGCAATACTGTTTTAAAATAATAATTTATAAATTCAAAACATGTTTTTGGAATTATATTTTTGAAAATTTGGGGAAAAAAATATCATTGCAGTTTAATTCTTAGAACTTAAGAGTTTCATCTTTTCTTAACAAGTTTCATGTTTAGATTAACACTGTATTTTCTGAGGGAAGGAAAAGGGTGGGATATATGCCATCTGCCCAGGGCAGCATAAAAATTTGCTAAACCACTGATATATATGAAAAAAAAAATTATAATGACTACGTGATATATTTTCAAATGATATCTGGAAATATATGCCACTTTTAAGTATACAGTTTGTTCTCAATAATTTGTAGCTGACTAGATTGTGTATAAAAGAACCAAATATAAATAAATGTGTATATATATATAAATAGTATAGAGAATATAACTATGGAAATATACTTGCATTTGAAAAAAGAAAGAGAAAAAATTATACCAAACCAATTTTTCATGGAAGATAGCATAAAATAGCTCTTAGTTGGTTCAGAGTTTAATTATGGCTAGAAGAAGTTTAAAATTTATCAAAGTGCCTTTGTTTTTTCATAATTTTTGTGAAAATTATTCCTTCTTCTAGATTTTGTTGAAGTGTCTAGCTGTACCATTCAATATTAAATTATCTAGAGAGTATTTTTGTTAAGTAAAAAAAAACGAATTTACCAAAATTGTGATATAAGTAGGAATTAATTTGGTAAATTATATTGCACCCATTGTGGAATACTGCAACATCTCAATAAAGTAGTTTAGCTGAAGTTTTCACTTTTTTAATTTAAATCTTATTATTAGTAACTGTTAAGCTTATTTGATTAACTCTAATAATTTACTTTATTATTATTCTTTCAATTTATTTTAAAAAATAGCTCTTGACTAGTTTTTGGACAAAAAAAAACCATTTTATCAAGAATTTTGTGGTATTCATTTTTTTTTTTTTTGTAATTCATTCCAGTGTTTTAAGGACATTTATCTAAAACAAACTTGGCAAAAGAACAAGCAAACATGTATGCAAACAAATAACTTTTTGTAAGAACTAAATATTTTAACTAAATGTAAAAAAAAAAAAAAGGTAACCATGACCCAGTATTGAGTACAGCTGCACTATTTGAAAAAGAAGAAGTAAGAAATACTAGTCAGTCTCACTAATAATAATTATCAATTACAATAAGTTTTTCCATATAACTATTGTGAATAATTATTCATAATTCTTGTAGGCCCTGATTAGATTTTTTTTTTTTAATACAACAATTAAAATATGCCAATGTAAACTTAAATTCAAATTTTTAACTAAAAATAAATAAAGATAAATATTATCTTAAATTCCTATTTTACAATACAAATAAGAAAATAATAGTGTCTTATTATAGTCTTCCATGGACGCTCTCTCCTTTGACTACCCGATGAATTATTCTTATTATGGTTTTCAACAGTATTTCTGCCTTGTTTTGAATCACTGATATACTGTAATATACTGTAACAAACTCAAAATCTTAATTTGTATGAGATGTTAGAGTATTCCATGACATGCATATTATGTTTAATTTTATAATTGTTAGCATTAAGAAAAAAAAATGTTGCTCATTCTCTACTTTGTGTTAAAAAAATAGAGGAAAATAATCAAGGTTAGTGCATACTTATGCCTTTATTGAACCTTTCTAGTATTATTGGTATAACATGAACCAATTAATTCTTTCTTTGTAGAGACAAATAGTATGGCACATTTATCGACAAAGTTTCAAATCTTCATCTTAAAACTTAATTTATCATTGTCTACCAAAGTTAAACTTTTTAAATTTTAAGTAGAAGATATAACTTTAAATTTTATTCTGCACTTGCCCCAATTTACCTTGTTTGAACTATAAAATTATTACTAAAGTTATGTCTTTACTTATATTATAATTATTGTTTTTCGGACAAATGTTACCATTTTTATTTTACTTATTCACATTTGTGAAAGAAGTTCCTATATATTCTATCTTACATGTTATCAATCTTGTTTTATTTGATTTCTTTCATTTAAATTAACAACATAACCAGGTATTTTATTTGTTTTCAAAAATTTCATATACAGGCTTTCCTTAAGTTAAGTAGAGTCCTTGGCAAAAATGAATATGCATATATAAAGTCATATTATGTAACATTTAGTTTATCTATCATCTTTTGTATAGTGTGTGCTTATTTTTATTTATTTTATTTTATTAATTATATCTCCAATAGGAAATAATTATACTTATAAATTTTTATATTTTTATTATGGTTCCTTTTAAAATACTTAAAGGATATCAAACTTCACAAGAGCTGAAAGAAAATTAAGAAATGACATTTCAAAGTAAGAAATGTAAGGGATTTATTAAAGTACTAATTGGATTCATATCTTTTATTATTACTAATTTAAGTTTTTTAATTAATTTAATAGCTTTAGTCTTCATTTCAATTGATTTATTAGTGACTTCCTTCCATAAAAAAAAATCAATTTTTTTCTAGTAACATAACTTTGGATTCACTTTAATATAAAACAGTTCCTATTTGAAATTGTTTAAAAATGTAACTTTAAAATGACTTGAAATGGGACAACTTAAATTGAGGACTGCCTGTATATTTAACATTTTATTCCCAACTTAAACAAGTTAATTTTAAATATAAAAGTTGTATTTTCATCAAAATAGTATTTACATTGAAGAATGTGTGTTGTTGCTCAGAGTTACTGTTAATGTTGTTTTTTAATTTATTACATACTATTGTCAATTAGGAATATGTGGACTTAGTAGTTATAAATAAAGAACCAGTTTTTATAAGTATTTATATATTATATATTTTTAATAAAAATTAGTTCCTATAATTAATAAGTTTATACGTATGGCATTTCCAATCGTACATACCAAACTAGCACTCAAAGAAGCTGTTATTTTTCTAAAATTGATTATTTTAAAATGGTATACTTTAAATATTTTTGTAAAGAGATTTAGACTGTATATCATCACACTATTATATTTTGATTTTTTTCAAAAATATGTAGTTTGTACAGAGGAAGAAAAAATAATATTTATTTAAAAAATTTAAAATTCTGTATTTTTATCAGATATTTTAATAGTTAATATTTCATTATTGTTATATCTGAAGCCTGAAAATGTACAATTAAGTTAAATAAAATAATTCAATTTTTCCTTTGTTGTGTTTTATTCATTGTTCTATCTATTTCTCAGATTTTTGTGCTACAAAATTTGAGAATACCCAATAAAAATGTTCAAATGTGTAATAAAAATATTGAAATATGCAAGAATGTATTTATAATACTTAACCAGTTGTTAAGCAGCTTAATTATTCAGAATTTTCTTCATGAATGACATTATTTACAATGAGAACATTGTGTTTTTAAATTTCATCTGCAATTCAAAATATTATTTATTCATCATAAATTACTTTCTCATTTTTATGTTCAATTTTTCCTTTTTCATTTTTATTATATCTCTTACTTCTTATACCACCATAATGTCCTCAGTCAAATATTGTAAGTCTCTGCCGAGTAGGCTAAGTTGAGTTACATTACCAGGTGCATAATTCTCTTTCCAAAGCGACAGCAAGTACTTTATTCATGAGAAATTGAGGATACTTTGCTCTAATAAACTTATCATCATTTGTGGTCTCCTTAGTCTCCCAAGTCTCCATGTGTCTCCACCAGATGTTTTGGTTTATTGTCTGATTGTTTTATTATTCAACATCCTTTAATGCAATAGTAATTTCAATCGATTAAAAATAATTTCAAATCAGTTGAAAAAAATATAATTATAATTTTGGTTTGAAGAAATAATGAGCTCTTATCATAAATATTAATTTTTAGTTTCGTGACATTATTACTCATTTAATTTTGAATCATGAATCATAAACTAATTTGAAAATTTAAATAATGATTCGATAGTTAAAACTCAAAAAATTGAATGAACATCCTCAAATTTATAT
>NW_027109449.1:1839475-1840724 GCF_000696795.3 Halyomorpha halys
AAAAATTATTAAAATAAAATAAATGGAATTTTATAGTTTTTTAACTAATTTCCTGCATAAAAGGTAGCTTGGGTACTAGTTTCCTTTTAATAAACTAATTTCCTGTATAAAAGATAGTTTTGTATTTTTTATTCTATTATTTAGGTTTTGTGAAGTCTTACCTATACAATGAAGTTTTGTGCACTTATAGTGATTTATATTATAAATATCTTTTTTTTTTTTACTACTCCTATTTTATCTTTCTCGTTTGTTATGCACTTAACCAGTGCTTATCGAATAGACAACACAGAAATTCACAAAACAATGGTGGAAACTTACTGACTGACTGACCGTTACAAACGGTACAATCGATATATTCACAGTTTGCCACAGACCAACAAGCATACAATAAAAAATTAATGAATGGAATATAGTCCGGGTGCGGTAAAAAAAAAAAAACTCAAATAGTAGAATTATACTATTTGAGTTTGTTTTTTTGGACTGCACCCGGACCATATTCCATTCATCTATACGGTCAATCAATAATCTTCCAATAAAAAATTAATTTTTACAACTCACTTTAAAAAAGTACTGCAGGGATACTAATCTACACCAATATAAACCAAAATTATGAATATATTTTTTTCAACTGATTTAAAATTATTTTTAATTGGTTTAAATTTATATTGCATTAAAGGATGTTGAATATCAAAACAATCAGACAATAAACCAAAACATCTGGTGGAGACAAGTGGAGACTTGAAAGACTAAGGAGATCGCAAATGATGACAGGTTTATTGGAACAAAGTATCCTCAATTTCTGGTGAATAAAATACATGCTGTCAC
Source organism: Halyomorpha halys (assembly GCF_000696795.3). Classification (NCBI taxonomy): domain Eukaryota; kingdom Metazoa; phylum Arthropoda; class Insecta; order Hemiptera; family Pentatomidae; genus Halyomorpha; species Halyomorpha halys. The sequence goes on from NW_027109449.1 coordinate 1,840,301, forward strand.
TTTGGAAAGAGAATTATACACCTGGTTATGTAACTCAACTTACGTTATTTAACGTACTCGGCAGAGACTTATAATATTTGACTTAGGACATTATGTTGGTTTAAGAAGAAGGAGATACAACAAAAAAGAAAAAAAGGAAAAATTGAACATAAAAATGAGAAAGTAATTTATGATGAATAAATAATATTTTGAATTGCAGATTAAAATTAAAAACAAAAGCTGTGGCTCCCCCTTACACCCATCTGCCTACGCCCCTGGTGATAAGCACTGGGTAAGTACATATCAAACAAGAAATAAAATAGAAGTAACAAAAAAAAAAGAATATATTTATAATATTAATCACTATGATTGCACCAAACAACATTGTATAAGTAAGACTTCACAAAACCTGAATAATAGAACAAAAAACAAGGTTTTCTTGCTT
>NW_027109449.1:1844013-1844480 GCF_000696795.3 Halyomorpha halys
TTTAGTGAGGAGGCACTCCAGGCAATTCCTGAGATGTTATCGCTGGGAACCTTAATTGTTCGACATGAACCGTCCGCCTCTTTCTTGGTTCATGTATGCTCTGGATTGTTACCACATTATGTTCCCGAATTGTGATCACCCGGAATGGCCCCTCATAGCGCCGCGATTCTTTGCTCCTATTGGAACCTAACCGGCGGTACACGACAGTCCCAATTTTAACATCCCCCATCACGTCGCGGAGGTTTACGTTTTGTCGTTCCACTCTCCGATGTTTCTCCCTCTCTATTCGCCCTCTCGCTTTTCCCCACAATTTTCGCATGACCATCCCATGGTTTACAATTTCCCCATCCGCCTCCGCCGTGTCCATAAAGTATAAAAGGTAGCTTGGGTACTAGTTTCCTTTTAATAAACTAATTTCCTGTATAAAAGATAGTTTTGTATTTTTTATTCTATTATTTAGGTTTTGT
>NW_027109449.1:1844530-1845501 GCF_000696795.3 Halyomorpha halys
CGGTACACGACAGTCCCAATTTTAACATCCCCCATCACGTCGCGGAGGTTTACGTTTTGTCGTTCCACTCTCCGATGTTTCTCCCTCTCTATTCGCCCTCTCGCTTTTCCCCACAATTTTCGCATGACCATCCCATGGTTTACGATTTCCCCATCCGCCTCCGCCGTGTCCATAAAGTTCCTACGCCTCCCGTGCACCCCAAAGAGAACTTCGAAAGGTGAAAATCCCGTAGTGGTATGGATGGAGTGGTTATACGCAGCTACCGCCCTTACCATTGCCTCATCCGGCTCCAGTCCCTTATCCGCATGGTATACCCGTAAATGGTCACTTAGAGTACTGTGCAGTCGCTCTATACCCCCTCTACTTTTGGGATGGCCTGGGGTGTTAATATGCCACTCTACCTCTAAGGTCTCCATCTCTCCCCTAATTGTGGCATTATCGAACTCCCGACCCCCGTCGGAGGAAATTCGCCTTGGAACCCCATAAAATTGGAACCATGTTCTCAGCGCGACTATTACGGCCTCCGCTGTCCTATCTTGAGCCAGATGGGCCATAGCGACTTTGCTAAAGAGGTCGATAACGGTTATCCACTTGAAACTTTTCCATGTGAACGAGTCGATTTGGATGTCATTCAGTGGTTCCAATGCCGTCGGTGTTTCCTCTTGCACTGCCTTAGGTGGGTGCCGGTCGTATTTCGTGCTTAAGTATATGTCACACCCTCCTATAACCTCCTGGACCGTCTTCTTCATTCCCCACCAAAAATAGCGCCGCTTTAGTGCTTGTAACGTCTCGCTCACACCGCGATGGTTGGTCTTTCCTTGATGGTGAGCTAACGTAACTTCCCTTTGCCGTTCCCCGTCTCTCACCGTCTCCACCATCATCGTGCAGCGGATAAACGTCCTATCGATCCCTACTTGTTCGAGTCTCCACAGCCTTTTAATCTTCTCCCATATGACCTCATTCCCTACGTA
>NW_027109449.1:1845551-1850763 GCF_000696795.3 Halyomorpha halys
TCTACTGCATTTACTGTTATTGCTCGTGACAACCAATCAGCTACTACATTTTCTTTTCCTGGTTTATATACGATTTCCATATTATACTGTCCAAGAAGCTCCTTCCAACGTGTAATCCTGGCCTAAGACTCTTTCAACTTTCCCACCCATTGCAAGGGCCTATGGTCAGTGTGTACTATAAACCTTCTTCCAAACACATAGGGCCTAAAGTAGTCAACAGCCCAAACTATTCCCAAGAGCTCTCGTTCCAGTGCGTCGTCCAGGTCTTCGTCTCTGTCAGGCGCCTACTGGCGTACGCAACTGGGCGATCTCCTCCATCACCCTCCTGAGACAACACCGCTCCCAGCGCGTAATCACTCGCATCTGTAGGGATATTGAATTGCCGGGTGAAGTCTGGGAAAGCAAGCACTGGCTCCTGCTGCAGCTTCTCTATGCACCACCTGATATTGTCTTCCGCAATCGGAGTGATGTTCACCTTTCTGCCTTTCTTCAAAAGATTGTTGAGTGGTACAAGGTACTCAGCCATTTCTGGCCTCTACTTCTCTAGCGCTTGTTTCAATGAGATCTTGAGCAGTTTCTACAAACGAGCGCTCTCTCGGAAATCCTTCCTTCTTCCCTAGCTCCTTAGCCAACTTTACTTTTAGTACTAGGGATAAGAACTGCATCCGACACTGTACTTGGATTGTTTCCATCATTTCGCTGAGTTTATCTTGGATTCTATTAAAGCGTGTCAGGAGTTCCGCGGAGAGGGTGACCATGTGAAACACTTGAACAGCGTGTTTCAGAGAATGAGGGAGTTCGGCCTCAAGCTTTCCCGAGAAAAGTCAGCACTAGGGCAAGAGCAGATAAATTTTTTGGGGCATACCATCTCCCGACAAGGTGTGAGCCCGGACGTCCAGAAGGTGTCGGCTCTGAAAAGGATGGAGGTACCAACAGATGTGAAGGGGATTCGGCGATTACTAGGAGTATTAAATTACTACCGAAGGTTTGTTCCGGATATGGCAGAGTACCTTGTGCCCCTTAATAATTTGTTAAAGAAAGGAAGGAAGATAATAGTGACACCAAGCATAACACAAAACATCCGGAAATGCATTGAGCAGCTTTGACAAGTCGTTGTCGGTAGTGGCGGAAGTCCCTGCTCCTGCGATTCCACCATCGTCACTTCCTGAGTGTTTTCGGGTACCGTCAGAACCGCTGCTCTCAAAATATTTTCCATAAAACTCCAACCTTCCAAGCTAACAGCCAAGATAGAGAGAGAAAAAAACAAAAAAAACTTCCGTTATTGAATTCGTATTACACGGTTTGAACTTCCCAGGTTTCGGCACCAGTTATGTGAGGTCAGAACTGAACAGTCAAAAAAAAGGGAAATAGGGGCATGTAATGAGACACACAAGCTCAACTCAGATACTGCTTTATTTCTCTGTATAATGCTACATATATACCTTCTGGCTTGTTTACATGGGGAGTTTAGGTATTATGACTCATAATACCTATGCTCTGTTTATGGGGAGTTATAACCTCCCAGTTTACGAACAATTCCTCGTAAACTACAACAAAAAGTAAAAATAAATAAAATACCGTTCTATATGTTACAACAAAGAAATGAGAACTAAATATACACACTTTACCAAACTTAATATAACATTTTGCTATTTACACACTTTTATAACTCTTTACCATACTTAATCTAACATTTTGCTATTTACACAATTTAAGGATATTTACACTGGTCATCCACTCACGCTCTTTCCTATTTGCACTCCGATATACTACAAAACAAAACAACAAAAAAAACGAAAATCTGTGTATCTGAGCTAGGGAGGAGGCACTCCAGGTGTCTCCGGAGTTGTTAGCGCTGGGAACCTTAATTGTTCTACGTGAACCGTCCGCCTCTTTCTCGGTTCCTGTATACTCTCAATGGTCACCACGTTATGTTCCCTAATGGTTATTACCCGGAATGGCCCCTCGTAACGCCGAGATTCCTTACTCCTATTGGACCATAAACGGCGGTACACGACCGTCCCAATTTTAACTTCCCCCATCACATCGCGGAGGTTACATTTTGTCGTTCCACTCTCCGACGTTTCTCCCTCTCTATTCGCCCTCTCGCTTTTTCCCACAGCTTTCGCATGACCATCCCATGGTTTACAATTTCCCCAATTATACGCAGCTACCGCCCTTACCATTGTCTCATCCGGCTCCAGTCCTTTATACGACATTACATGGTATACGCGTAAATGGTCACTTAGAGTACTGTGCAGTCGCTCTATACCCCCTCTACTTTTGGGATGGCCTGGGGTGTTAATATGCCACTCTACCTCTAAGGTCTTCATCTCTCCCCTAATTGTGGCATTATCGAACTCCCGACCCCCGTCGGAGGAAATTCGCCTTGGGACCCCATACAATTGGAACCATGTTCTCAGCGCGACTATTACGGCCTCCGCTGTCCTATCTAGAGCCAGGTGGGCCATGGCCACTTTGCTAAAGAGGTTGATAACGGTTATCCACTTGAACCCTTTACAAGTGAACGAGTCGATTTGGAGGTCATTCAGTGGTTCCAATGCTGTCGGTGTTTCTTCTTACACTGCCTTAGGTGGGTGGCGGTCGTATTTCGTGCTCAGGCATATATCACACCCTCCTATAACCTCCTGGACCGTCTTATTCATTCCCCACCAAAAATAGCGACGCTTGAGTGCTTGTAACGTCTCGCTCACACCGCGATGATTGCTCTTTCCTTGATGGTGAGCTAATGTAACTTCCCTTTTCCGTTCCCCGTCTCGCACAGTCTCCACCATCATCGTGCAGCGGATAAACGTCCAATCGATCCCTACTTGTTCGAGTCTCCACAGCCTTTTAATCTTCTCCCATATGACCTCATTCCCTATGTAGAGATAATGCGTTTTTCCAGGCTTCGACGCATCCATTAACGCCCGACAGATCTGATCTTCTCTCGCCCCAGGTTGTGACCATATAGTGTTAATCGAGGCTTGCTCATACTTGGTATATTCCACCTTCATAAGGCCGGACGTCCTCGTTTTCCATATTATTTGTACCCTTTTGTCATTCACAATCTCGCCCACTTCCTCCATATCGGACGGCCTATCTCCCGTAGAGCTATCATCGCGGGACGACGGAGTTCCCTCCTCCTGCGGTTGTGTATTTGACGTCTCCCCTTCCCCTGGGGTCCATTCTCGTAGGAATTGTCGGACATCCTCGCTTGGTTCTCCCTGTTCCTCCTCGACCGCATTTACGATTATTGCCCGCGACAACCAATCTGCCACTACATTTTCCTTCCCGGGTTTGTAAACAATTTCCATATTAAATTGACTTAGAAGCTCCTTCCATCGCGTGATGCGCGCGGAAGATTCTTTCAGTTTCCCGACCCACTGAAGAGGCCGATGGTCCGTATGGATCCTAAATCGCCTCCCAAACACGTACGGTCGGAAGCGGTCCACAGTCCACACAATCCCCAACAATTCTCGTTCCAGAGCACTGTACCGCGACTCTGCATCCGTCAGCTTTCTACTCCCGTATGCCACCGGGCGTTCCCCCTGCTCACTATCCTGCGAAAGCACCGCGCCCAACGCGTATTCGCTCGCATCCGTAGTGATCGTGAACTGTCTACTAAAATCTGGAAAGGCCAGGTCCGGTTCTCGTTGTAGACTTTCCACACACCGTTTAATGTTATTCTCCATGGCCGGCGTTACCACTATTCGGCTACCCTTTTTTAGGAGGTTGTTCAGAGGGACCAATTGCTCCGCCATCCCCGGTACGAAACGTCGATAATAGTTAAGAGCCCCCAGCAGCCGCCTGATCCCTTTTACATCCCTGGGGACTGCCATCCGTTGCAGTGCCTCGACTTTGTGAATGTCGGGTTTGACGCCGTTTTTCGAGATGCTATGTCCTAGGAAGCTGATCTCCTTCTGCCCCAAAGATGATTTATCCAGTGACAATTTGAGCCCGAACTGCCGAATCCTTTTGAATACTGTCGCCAGATGTACTTTGTGCTCATGCTCCGATTTGCTAAAGACCAATAAATCGTCCATGTACACCTGACACTTGGATTCATCTATACCTCTGAGAAACTCGTCCATCAGTCTCTGGAAGGTAATAGGGGCGTTCTTCAGTCCGAACGGCATTCTCGTAAACTCGTAATGGCCACGTTCGAAAGTGAATGCCGTTTTCGATTGGTCTTTGGGATGCATCTTTATTTGATGATATCCGGCCTTGAGGTCAAGCGTACTAAATATAGTACCCCCCCTAACCTATCCAGTATGTCTTCCAGCCGGGGAGTAGGGTACCGCTCATCTACCGTATTCTCATTTAACTTTCGATAATCGATGAGAACGCGGTACTTTTCCGTTTTCTCCCCCAGAACAGCTTTCTTTTTCACGGCCCATAGAGGACTATTGTAGGGTGAAGTGCTATTAACGATGATACCTTGCCTCTTTAGATTCTCAATCTCTTCCCGTATGTGTTCGCGCAGCGCTTGAGGGTATCGGCGCTCCTTCACGTAGGTTACCTTTTCGTGCTTCAATTCTATCTCATGCACCGTCTCCCCCGTTGCCGATAACACCTCCCCTTCTTTGAAGAATATGTCTTCGAACTCCCGCATAATACCCATTCTCCAACTTCCTTCGCTACTGATTCCCCCCACCCGTACACAATCATCCTTTCCCAACCCCTGACACAGAAACGGGTATCCCCCTATTGTGATATCCCATCGACCCGCAATACTCTTGACTCTCGTGCCCACTTTAGCCAACAAATCGCACCCTATTATTGCTTTAAATCCCCGAGGCATGCTCTTGACCACATGGACCGTAATCGAATCCACTACTCCCCACGGACTCAACCCCATACTCGCCTCCCCTTCGACGCTACAGGGCCCACCCAGGGTGATTAATTTACACTTACATACCTTTACCTGGGGTGTCTCCTCTCCTCCACTCAGCCTCTCCAACACTCCACTGCACAAGATGGTATTTGAACTCCCTGTGTCGATGAGTCAAGGCACTCCTCCCACGCTGATGATAGGCAGACCACCACGCCTTCCCCTCACGCTGCAACTCACCAACTTGCGGCCGCCTCTCCCCTGGCACACACCTCAGATTGCCTCCTGTCCTCTACCTTCGTCTTCCGCTCGCCTCACTCCTCTTCTTACCTTTTCGAAACATTTTTCACCTGCCACTAACTCTGTCTCCGATGTCTC
>NW_027109449.1:1850813-1851952 GCF_000696795.3 Halyomorpha halys
CGTTCGAAAGTGAATGCCGTTTTCGATCGGTCTTTTGGATGCATCTTTATTTGATGATATCCGGCCTTGAGGTCAAGTGTACTAAATATAGTAGCCCCCCCTAATCTATCCAGTATGTCTTCCAGCCGGGGAATAGGGTACCGCTCATCTACCGTATTCTCATTTAACTTTCGGTAATCGATGACAACGCGGTACTTTTCCGTTCTCTCCCCCACCACAGCTTTCTTTTTCACGGCCCATAGAGGACTATTGTAGGGTGAAGTGCTATTAACGATGATACCTTGCCTCTTTAGATTCCCGATCTCCTCCCGTATGTGTTCGCGCAGCGCCTGAGGGTATCGGCGCTCCTTCACGTAAGTTACCTTTTCGCGCTTCAATTCTATCTCATGCACCGTCTCCCCCGTTGCCGATAACACCTCCCCCTCTTTGAAGAATATGTCTTCGAACTCCCGCATAATATCCTGTCTCCAACTTCCTTCGCTACTGATTGCCCCCACCCGCACATAATCATCCTTCCCCAACTCCTGACACAGAAACGGGTATCCCCCTATTGTGATGTCCCATCGACCCGCAATATTCTTGACTCTCGTGCCCACTTTAGCCAACAAATCGCACCCTATGATCGCTTTATATCCCCGAGGCATGCTCTTGACCACATGGACCGTAATCGAATCCGCTACTCCCCACCGACTCAACCCCATACTCGCCTCCCCTTCGACGCTACAGGGCCCACCCAGGGTGATTAATTTACACTTACATACCTTTACCTGGGGTGTCTCCTCTCCTCCACTCAGCCTCTCCAACACTCCACTGCACTTTGGCTTGCTGCCGTGGTTAGGTCGCCTTTCTCCGGTACCGCTCCTTTCCTTTCCGCTATCCCGGAACTCCCTCCTCCTCCACGTGCTTGGTGCAGCTTTTGGTCGACTGTACGAGACCTTTGTCCAGCCAGCCTCCTCGACTCCCATCCTAGCTTCCTCTTCTCTGGCGCTGGCGTCCATCATCTCTTGCGCACAGTCCACGAAGGTGCGATCTCTAGGCAAGCCCTCTCGTTTCCCTGTCTCCCTGGCCAGCTGCACTTTCAGAATGGTGGAAAGGAATCCCATGATCCCTTGCACCTCCGCTATGCTCCTCGTTTCCCT
>NW_027109449.1:1854052-1854379 GCF_000696795.3 Halyomorpha halys
TTTCAAATTAGTTTATGATTCAAGATTCAAAATGAAATGAGTAATAATGTCACGAAACTAAAAATTAATATTTATGATAAGAGCTCATTATTTCTATCTGGGACCACTAATTGCTGTGAGCTGATGTAACTGGAGACAAACTGAAATCCTTATGTCACAATAGGGGCGTTAAGCAATAATAAGTTGAAATTAACTGCAATATAATTAAAATTTTAAGTTATAATTTTTTTTAAAAATTATTTATTTAATGTAATTTACAACTGTACAAAATAATACAATAGGTAAATATGTTGTATGTTTCATATACACTTGAAAATCTTGGGAAGG
>NW_027109449.1:1854524-1861500 GCF_000696795.3 Halyomorpha halys
AAGATTAAGAATTAATGGGTTAGGATGGTTAAGGAGTTTGGAATGAAAATACGCATATCTGTTTTGGGTCAAATCTGCAACGAATGGGATGTTAAGCTATAAAAAAATTTAAATTTAAATTAAAAAAAAAAAACTAAAAAAAAATTGTAATATAATGAGTTATTATTATTTACATTAGTGATTCCCAAAGTGTGCGCCACGACTCCCTGGGGCGATGCAGTGCCGTCATAAGGCCGCAGCGAAATATTAAATTAAACAATTCGGAAATTCTCCTATAATTTCCAATTCTCGAAAGATAGTGTATGCTAACAAAATTCCAAGTACTTGTTCTATTTTATTTTCTCCGTTTAATCAATACGAGGAGGCCCCTCACCTCCAAATATTTTTAGTAGAATCGATATGGAACCGACACATTAAAACGTATTACTTCAAGTACCACTGGTAGAAAAAGGTAATATCCAATCTGAATTATGTAACCATACGTAATGCAACTTACTAATTTAATGTTTTTTCTGTTTTAGAGGGATCGGAAAAAACAGTAAGTATCTGTTTTTAATTTATCGCTGTTAAATAGGTAATCGCTTTTAAAATGGAAGGTTTTCCATTTTTTCAAGAAATTCAAAAATTTAGAAAAAAATTATATTAATATTTTAACGTTAATAGAAAAGGAAAAATAATTTTGGAAGTATAGTTTCGTATTGAATTGTGTGTTTTATATATGACATGGACAATTAGCCTAAAAAAAAGACATTTTAATGAATTATGACGATTCAATGATTAAGGTTGTATCCTTGAAAATGACCTAAGGGCCGGAACGTTCCAAGTTTCAAAATAAAATGTTGAGAGTAAAGTTAGATCATTGAAGCTTGTGTTAATATTAATGTAAAACAACCACTCTATAAAATATCACTCTCAAACAATGAATTCATTAAATCAGTAAATTCAGTTCAGAAATATAAAATCCAATGTTTAAACTTTAATGTTTTAAATATTCTTTTAAATCACTCTTTAAATCACTTTTACACTTCGTCGTATACAATGACCTCTTGTCCAACAGTATCCTTTAATAATACCCCACTTATTCCTGTCGAACAGATCCGTTACTTAGGACTACATCTCGACTAATGACTGACATGGTATCCTCATACAAGACTGAAAAGACAGGAGACTACTCGTCAATTTCGACTATTACAACATTTACTATGATTGCCTAAATTGTCAATCCATTACATGTACATAAGATCTACATGACTATTATAAGGCCTATCTGGACATACGGAGTTGAGCTTTGGGCTCCACTAAACCATCTAATTCCTCCCGAATCCAATCCTTACAGTCCAAAATCCTTCGTAAAATCCTTAATGCTCCTTACTTTGTCACAAATCAAGTATCCATCAGGACCACCATGTTCCATATGTTGCCGATTTGGCAAGAACCAGATACCATTCCTTCCATGATAAACTACTCAACCACCCAAATCCACTTGTTTCTAACCTGGCTTCTACTTCATTACCTAATAATCCTCCTAGGGGTCTGAAAAGAAGATGGCCTCGGGATCTTCTCTTCCAGAAATGTTATCGGAGTTTTATCAATGGGTAGATTCTCCACATGTTTGTATTATGTCACTATCTCACCTACAGCAAATTTATTTGTTGTATATATTTTATACAGTTGTAAATAACAATAAGTAAATGATTAAAAAAATATATATATATATTCTTTTCTACAGCTAACCACCAATTAGCTCTTTAACCATAGACAAAATTTTAGGTTTTTATTCAAATTAGTTAAGTTTTTTTGTTATGTTTGCACAATTATGATGATTATTTACCAAGCTTACATTAAATCAATTTAGTTTGATTGATCTTCCCATGTACACATTAATATTTTAAATTGTACAATAAAGCTAATTTTTGTCGGATTTAGGTATTTTATAGATATTTCGTGTTTTTAATGGTAATGCTAGGTTTTTCGATTAGTTAATGCCTATCTCTAATCATAACCTTCATTGTGTTTAAGGAAATTCGTTAAATTATCAATCTTTATTTAATGGCATGAAGGGGGGAAGGGGATATACCGTCCCATTCATATAGCACTAAAATCGCACTTTAAAGGAGCCATTATTGGATAGTAAATAACTCGGAGCTAAGTCCCTTTAAAGCAGCTAATAAGTAGTTCAATCCTTCTTTATTGCTAATAAGTTGCCCCAACCTTTCCAATTATTCTAATTTATTGGATCCACTAACTTATCAAGTCGTTCTATAGGAGGTCGTGCTATTAGCTCTCCAGTAATAGTTTCCTTAATAAGATATTTAAATTAATAATAAATCATGTTAAAAGTAAATTTCATTATTACTTACTACATGTTTAAAAAAAAAAAAATATGGCCCAGTTTACTAGAAGTATCTTTTCTTTTTGTGATTTTAATTAGATGCTATTGGTCATGTACGTAATCATGTCTATGAAATAGGCGTGCTATGTATTCCTAGCGGTTAGATCTGTAGTGATCATGGGAATATTGGTGTCTCATAAAAACGACTGACACCAGTAAACGTAAAATAAAACAGGAAGCCCTCTATAAAAAAAATCAAGGAAGCTTTTGAAGCTTGTTGATGTACATAGGCAATTCGTGAACTAGAAGGCCAGGTGTCCCCTTGAGAAAGGGGTCTACGAACATGCTCTTAAGAAAAGTCAGCTAGGTATTTCAACGGAATGATTGGTCTGCTTTAAAGACTATGCTTCGATGGTGGAGCCAATCAGGGAAAAAAGAGAAGATGAAGAAAGAAGGATCAAAGGATGACTCCTCCTTTCTATGGAGAAGAGATGGATTCTGGTAAGGATACGGAAGGGGAACTTAAAAACTCTTCTGGCCGAAGGTTTGGGGACGATACTTCTGGGTGAACAGTTCAGAACGGGACTTCATTTAGGGACAATTGGGATCTGGGGCATGAAGGTTTCAGGTAGGGACAAATGTAAGATAGAGCAATGCCGGCCACTTGACTACATACCACTTACCTGCATGCGTCAACACCTACAGCTTTCCACTCACCCTGTTAGGAATCATATATATTGTAAAAATATTTTATGGCAGAAAGTAATCTATGTCTATTATTGTTATTTGATTACATTATTCATTATATTACATCATATAATAGATATATTAATATAATATTGTTATTCAAATCATTAATATATTTCTATTTATTACAAATTGAATTAAAACTGTACCGCACAATCCATCAAGGGATGTAGGAATCGCAGGGAATGAACTGGCCGATCACGCTGCAAGAGAAGCACTCGCGCTTCCGGGACGAGGTAAAGCAATTTTAACTCCGTCAGAGATATGCAGGACTCTTGTAAAGGAAGTAAAAGATCAATGGCAATCTATGTGGAACGAAAGCCCAATGAGCAAATTAAAAATTATTAAAAAGGATGTCAAGCCCTGGGGTACCTCCAGTCGCAAATGCCGTAGAGAGGAAGTTGTACTGACTAGGCTGAGAATAGGTCACACGAGGCTCACCCACTCCTATCTTATATCAAAAGAAACCCCTCCGAACTGCCAGTATTGCAATAACAATTTAACAATAAGCCATGTTTTCCAACGATGCCCATATTTTACACCACACCTCAATAGCTTGGGACTAAGCCAAGATATCTCAAAAACCATTGGAGACGATGATAAGGCAATAGAATTGGTGTTCCAGTTTTTAAAATCACAAAATTTACTTACAAAAATATAACTTGATCGGAAGAAAATAAAAAATAATAAAAAATAAAAATGAAAAAAATAAAAAAATTAAAAATAAATAAAATTTAACGAATATTAGCAAAATTAAATAAAATATAAATGGCGTTGATGACCAATGAAGTTTGGCGCCACTAAACAACCAAACAAACAAACAAACAATCCATCAAGGGTCAGGGGTGCAGTACTTTGTAAGGAAGTACTTTTATTAGACCAACGTTTGTGCAAGGAGGTAATTTGGTCAGAATCACGCTTGACCTTCATATTTTTAAAATGAAAAAACAGCTTCATTCTGGGACATATATCCCGTTAAGAATAAATGCATGGTTTATACAATAAGATTTTTGTCTGGCAATCATTTTCAAGTTTTCAGTTCGTAAAATGAAATGACATAGGGATATTGGTTTAACTACTGTTTATAATGATAATCAATATATGCCTATTTATTTGATTATAATGATGCGGGGGTTTGTTTATACAAAAAAATGGAGGAATAGGTGTTGTTTAAAGGAAAAAATGGATAAGGACTGGCGAATGGAGATGCGTAGAGAATTCCAGAAGGGGGTGCACGTATAACGAAGGATTTGTTAAAGAAGGCGGTTGTATAGGAGGGCATATATAAATCAATCGGTTGGTGTTTAACGAGTGGATGGATGAACGAAGAGTGAGGAGATCAAGGATATAGGTAAGTTTTTTTATTTTAAGAACTTGGAATAGGAAACATCAAGGAGGTATTGCCTTCGGGAAGTTGGATAGACCACTTCAACTCGGTATACCAGCGGAAGACTTGAGAACGCTTTAGGAAGCCAGCGATAAATCTTACAAAGCAATTCATGTCTCAACTCTCATCCTGCAGATAGCCTTCCATAGACCAAGGAACCCTAGTCGAAGTGAGGGAAGACGAAAGAGGATACCAGGAGCTGACGGGTATTCTGAGGAATGGAATTACGGAATCTTATGAATTGTTTGAGTACAGTTATGGATTTGCGTGTGATTTAGGAAATGTGATTATTCCAGAAGAGGTGTTGGTCGAAGGTGACTCCAAGGATTTTTATTGTAGGATAGAAGTAAATCGATTTGTTGTTTAGGAAGAGTAGGGGACAGTACGGGAGGGAATGAAGGAGGCGCTTGGAACCAATGAGAATGCCTTGATTTTTTCAGCATTCAGGTTCAAATCATTATTTAACGCCCATGAGTTAATGCTATCAATATCTTCTTGTATCTTTTGGACGGTCTCAAGCGTCTCGGAGGGATGGAAGGGTAGAGACATTTGGAGATCGTCTGGATATAAGTGGCATTGTGCCTGGTGAATGGAATCAGAATGATCGTTGGTATAAAATGAGAAAAGGGTTGGTGAAAGTGTGGACCCCTGAGGAAGGGGAGAGGAAAGAGGTTTATTCGGAATGATGTCTGTTTGGCAACGATGGGACTGGAAGGAGAGGAATCACTTTAGGACACTATTTGACATGGAAAGGTTTTGAAGGTTAGTTAGGAGGATCTTATGGTTAACTTCGTCAAATGCTTTTGAAAAATCAAAAAGAACTAAAAGTGATATGTGATGATTGTCTATAGCGGATTGTGTGAAATGTTGAGAGCGAAAACCGGATCGGAAAGGATTAAGGAGAGCTTTTTGCTCGAAAAAATTATTAAGTTGAGAGTGGACTAATCTTTCTAGGAGGTTAGCCAAATTGGATAAAATGGATATTGGCCAGAAGTCGGAAACTGAAGAAGGAGAAGGTACTTTGTTCAATGGTCGGACGAAGACATTCTTCCAGGCTTTGGGAAAAACGGAACTTTGAAGGAAGAAGTTATAAATGGGCAGAAAGTAGGAAGAATGGTGGTGAGACAAAGTTTGATGATCTTTACAGGAATATTGTCTGGGCCGTAATCGTTAGTTCTGAACTTGAGGACTGCTGAGATTACGTCATCTGGGGAAACATTTAAAAAATGAAAGTTATTGGGATCAAATTCGAGGATTGGCATTCAACCAAATCGTCAATAGATAAGAGTGAATAGATAGGTTCTAAGGAGAGGGAAAGTTCATCAAGGTAGGGACCAATGTTTTCTTTGGTTAAAGAATCAAGGTTTTACCAACTAATTTTTTTTGGTATAAGCAAAGGAGTGGGAACGTTGTAGGAAATGTTGATGAGGTCATGGGAGGAAAGAAAAGACATAGAAATTTGAGAGGAGGATAAAAGGTTCTGTGGGGAATCAATCATAAATACATCAAGCCAGGTATAAGTGGACTGAGTATAATATGTGGACTGATAAGGAACAATATAAAGGTCTAGGGAGAAAATAAGGTCCATCAAGTATGATCGATCGGGAGAGTCTGTGAGATGGTTGGTATTGAGATAGTCTTCAATTATAATGTTTTGGAAGAGAGGAAGATATGAAAGGAAGGAGGATTCAAATGAATCATCAAAACGGACTCGAAGTGGGCGATAAATGACAATATAGAGGAGGGAAAAGGAGCTTGACGTAAGTTGCACAAAAATGTATTCCTAATGGGGGGTGTCAAAGGAAGGGAACCCTAAAGGATTTCGGTTCTCAGACTGTCATGAACGTATAGAGCAACTCCACCACTATTACGGTCCATTCGGTCATGACAAAGGAGGGTATAGTTGGGGATCGAGATGGAGGAAGTTGGGATATTGGGTTAAGCCACGTTTCTGAGACGGCAATGGTGTGGTAAAGATTTTGGAGGAAACAATCCAGAAATTCGTCATAATGTGCCGGAAGGGATTGGGAGTTAACATGGTAGGATGTTAGGATAATAGTCATGTAGGACTAAAGGAAAGAGTGTGAAACAATGAGGAATGGATCAAATTTATTATTGGAGTAAGCAAGGAAAATTGGGAATCTGTTGAAAAGGATATTTGGGTTAGTATCAAGGGAGGGGGTACATTTGCTTTTTCCTATTTGAATACAATGAGAAAGGTAATAAACTCGTATTAAAGATATAAAAAATATTCTGAGTGAAAAAATAATTAATTAAATACAATGAAATGAAATGAAAAAATAACTTTCTTCTGGGACATATGTCCCCTAAGAATAATTACAAGGTTCATATAGTGAGATTTTTATCTGGCGAGCGTTTATAAATTTTCAGATAGAATGAAATTACATTGGTATATTGGCTTTACTACTGTTTATAATGATAATCAATAACTGCCTATTTATTTGATTACAAAGATGTGGAGGTTTGGTTATTCAATAAATGAAGGAATA
>NW_027109449.1:1861730-1874543 GCF_000696795.3 Halyomorpha halys
AATAGAAAAACACCAAGGAGGTATTGCCTTCGGGAGGTTGGATAGAGCCACTTCAACTCGGATACAATGCTACATTAAATTGAGAAAAATATAGAAATGATAAATAAAATTTACTAGAAATAAAATAAATGCTTGAACACAATGATAATTTACTTGGTTTAAAAAAAAAAAATAATAATGCTCTAAGTAGCAAGTAGTAAATAAAAAATATGATGAAAAAAATAGATATAGATGTAAAAATGTGTTTGGAAAATATATCAGAAAAACTAAATTAAATTTACTTAAGGAAAAAAAAATCATATGCACTAATAAATTGATAGGTTCTATAATAAAGAATATTTTTCTTAAGTTGAGAAATAAAAAAAGAAAATGAGAAGTTATAATGAAAATGCAAAAATAGACCAAGTAATAAACATAATAAATAACAAATTAATAGAATTTTGAATCAGATGTGACCAGGGGAGTGGCGTCAGTGAAAGGCTTCTAGATCCCTAGCTGTATTAATAATGACAACAGCACGATGTACAGCAATGTATGAAACTTAGCAGGCATATTTAATCCAAATTTAACGAGGCTGAAACTAGGGGGCACAACTGGTAAAACTATTTGAATTGTTCTGTCTTAAGTGATAATTTCTAATTCCCACTGGAGGAAGGGACTATGCAGACAATCATTCACTGGACAAAACACTCCATTTTCCCTTTGGGGCTACGAGACCGCCTGCCCTCTCAAGTCGTAATGAAAATGTAATGAACTCATTTTCAATTATCAGAGAGGGGATTTTCCTTTGAAGCCCTTCCCTATTACTGCTATTCTTACCGCACCCCCAATGACTCAGTCAAAGCTTCTTTTGAACTTCAACGGCTGTGTACATTTTTCAGAAAGAGGTTAGTCTTCCTTTGATATCGAGCCGGATTAGAAGATGCTGATTTCGAAGCTAATTTTAAACTTTTAATTATCTTTTGTTGTATTCTTGGTAGAAAAATACGAATTTAAAGTTACTATTTTGAGTAGCAGGTGAAAGCTGTGTAACAGCAAAGGATTTCTATATAATATTTTTTTTTATAAGTGCATATATCATAAAATTTAATGAGGTGTAGATAGCTGGCCGTAGATTAATAATTGGAGAAGATGGTCGTGGGAAGGGGGTGCGGTCAGCAAAAAGAACATAAATAAACAAAAACACTGCTGTAAGCACTTCACACCATAATTTTGCAACTCTACAGACCCTTTCGAATCCGATTTCTTCAACTCAGCCCTCTGCTTCTCTTCAGACTTATTCAACTCAACTTGTTACTTCTCATCAGACTCCGAAGTCTTCTTTCATCAATGATTCTCCTGCCCAGACTTCTACATCTTCCATCTTATCGCCCTGATGAAGACATGAAACTCAAGTCTAAATGTCGGCAAGAATAAATAATTTTTTGTTTATTTATGTTCTTTTTGCTGATCGCACCCTCCCCTAACTATCTTCTCCAATCATAAAATTGAATTATAGCTTCAACAATAATATAGGTATTTCCACAACCTGTGCTGAGTGTGTTCTGTTTACTAATGTTGAGAAGACGTGAATGCACTAATAACCGTCTAATACTAGACTTTAGCAATGTCTGGGCTCTGCTAATACAAGTGCTAAGTTAAAATTTGAGGTTTTCGTTTCAATTGTTCATATATCCTTTAATTTATTTTTATTCATATGCTATTTTTCGTTGCAAGTACGTTGCAACTGCTTACCATGATAACATACTTAGCACAAATTGCAAGAATACTCCTTGCATTTCTCTAATGTATCTAAAAATAAACATATCACAGACCTAAGCCATTATTACATAAATGGTCTTATTAGGACACCTTTATGAAAAGTAAATAAATTAATAAAGGAATTGAGTAAATCAGATTAAAATAAAACAAACAAAGGGTGGAGGAAATCCGGGAGTTGCCACAGGTGGGACCGGTCCCTAATTCCAAATCCTGGATTTTCCCCTTCCTGAATTCTCTACGGCCTAAGCCGACAAAAGAAATAACAAAACCAAGAGCTTTTTTCAACTCTCACATTGCTTTAAAAGAATGCGAACTTTCGTGTTTTTCAATTGCCGATAGTCAAATCGAATCAACAGTTATCATTCAATTTAATCTAAATAAAATTCCATTATCATAAACTTTAATTTTAATATCAAGATTTAACAGATATGCGTCTTTTTATTCCAAACTCCTTAACCATCCTAATCCATTAATTCTCAATCTTTCATCCTTAACAATCCCTGATAATCCTCCGAGGCGTCTGAAAAAAATATGGCCACGGGACCTTCTAATTTAAATTAGTGTTTGAAGTACCACCAATGGGTGGTTCCTTCCCAAGATTTTCAAGTGTATATGAAACATACAACATATTTGCCTATTGTATTATTTTGTACAGTTGTAAATTACACTAAATAAAAAAATAAAAAAAAATTAATGTAAAAAATAAAAAAAATGAAGAAGTGGAAATTTTGCAAATTCTGGATTAGTACAAGAGCCCAAGAGGAGAAAAAAGTCTGTTATTTCACCCCAATTTTTGATTACTTTAATAAAAACTATGTATAACTACCAGTCAAAATTGTTGAGCCTGTCAAGTATAGGTAGAGGAAATACAAAATGGCGGCGGTTTAAAAACTTTTTTGTAAAATTCAGACCTCCATCTCAAACTATTTACATCACTAGGAAATCTAATATAGCATAATTTAAAGCAGATGAAATTTTCTAAAATATGAGCCCTAACAGAATTTTTCACGTGCAATAGTTTCCAAGATACCGTTTTTTTAAAAGAAACATTTAAAAAAAAATCTACTGATAAATGAGTAGTTAATGAATTTACTATGGGAAATCTATATTTCAGGAAACATGAGATGAATAGATGTCTATTAGAACTCAAATTTAAGCTAGTTTAATGTTCTATAAAGTAGTTTACAACGTTTATCTTCGTAATTGTTGTAGTTCTTATGTTCTTTGCTAAAAGAAATCGATTTCTAGTAGTTCGAGCAAAATTTAATATGCAAATATTATAAAAATTATTCTACCTGTGAAGGTAAAATTTATAAACTACTTTATAGTAAATTTAACTAGCTTTCATTTGAGTGCTGATATACATTTGTAAGTCTAATGGTTCATGAGATATAATTTTTCATTAATCAAACATTTTTTTCGAACAACTAAAAGACAAAAAGCCACTTCTGCTAAGATTAACGTTATAAACTACATCATAGCACATTAAACTAGCTTTAATTCGAATTCTAATATACATCTGTACATCTCATGGTTCCTGATTTCACACAATAAATTCACTAACTATTGATTTTTCAGTATATATTTCATGAAATGTTGCTTTTAAAAAAAACTATTATGGGAACTATTGAACATAAAAAGTAGTTTTTGTTTAATTAATCAAAAATTGGGATGAAATTACTGACTTTTTTTTCTACCGGGCTCTTTTACTGTTTGTTCATAAACCAGACTCATACCTCCTAAAAATAGCAATAATGTTATTAGTATTAATTATATTATTTCAAAAATTTTTCGAGACCAGGTAATATTTATCAATAAATTAATTTAATATCCAAAACAGTCTCAACAAAATTGTGTTGAGACTGTTTTGGATATTAAATTAATTTATTGATAGTTATTAGTATTATTAATTATTGGTAGTACGGCATGAAACCTTGCCAAAGTTAAAAATAACAGGTACACAAGTGATGTCGAGCGAGGTGATAAAACGATAGGAATAATGACACAACAGCCCATATCGGAAGAACCTGCCTTCAACAGCATTAATAAATCAGATCCTCACCACTGCTCTTGGGAAGGAAACTGCGGGAATGAAGATTTTCCGAAAGCTCTTTCAGTGGAGACACGCATTTCCTTTCAGTTTTATTATATGTCTCCTAGTGAAGGTATTATATTACTGTAAGATATTCACACACTACATCTTCAGACTCACTGCCTGTCAAAAATTTATACCACTCTAAATATTCTAATCTGCAATTTTCTTGTAGAATGATTTCATCGGTTACTCAGAATTTCTGATTTCATAAATAATTGGCGGTCATAACCGTATAATTTAATACAAATTATTTTCCAAACACAAAGAAATGAGTCTTCAAACCATCGCAAAATAACTCACCAGTCAATTTTATGCTAGTTCATCAATATAACATAATAGTACAAGAGCCCAAGAGGAGAAAAAAGGAAGTTATCTCACCCCAATTTTTGATTACTTCAATAAAAACTATGGACAATTACTAGTCAAAATTGATGAGTCTGCCAAGTATAGGTAGAGGGAATAAAAAATGGAGGCTGTTTAAAAGCGATAAAAAAATTTAATTTTTCATTCGGAGCTATATGTCTTAAAAATTAGGAACAACACAAGAAAACCTAAGAGAACGTCATTTAAAGGTGAGCAAATTTGCTAAAATATGAGACCTAAAAGAGTTATTTACGTTTAATAGTTCCGAGATATACCTTTTTCAAAAGCTGTATGGGACGTACTGAAAGATCAGTAATTAATGAAAAATCTATATCTTAAAAACTATTCGACGTACAGATGTCAATTAACACTCAAATTAAAGCTAGTTTATTAAGCTATAAAGTAGTTTATTATGTTTATCTTCGTATGAGTAATAGTTTTCATGAAATTTGCTAATATAAATTGATTTATAGTTATTCGGACAAATTTTGATTTGCCAAATTTATATTAATATGTGAATATCATAAAAACTACTACCCCTAGTAGTACACCCAGATAAGTGTCATAAACTACTTTATAGTAAGTTAAATTTCCTTTATTTTGAGCGTTGGCAGACATATGTGCGTCTTATGGATCTAGAGATATATTTTTTCAAAAACCCAACATTTTAAGAACAACTAGAAATTAACATTTTGTGAGTTTATTTTGTCAAATATCATAAAAACTACTAGTCCTACAAAGATAAACACAGTGAAATATTTTGGAGCAAATTTAACTAGCTTTAATTTGAGCGCTGGCAGACATCAGTACGTCCAATGGTTTCTGAAATAAAGTTTTTCATAAATCAAACGTATTGTCCGAACAAATATAAAGCCTACGAAGGTAAAGATCATAAACTTCCATTAAACTAGCTTTAATTTGAGTGCTAATAGACATTTGTACGTCACATAGTCCCTGAGTTATAGATTTCTCAAAATAAATTAACTAACTACTAATCTTTCAGAAGATTTTTAAGAAATTTTGCTTTTTAAAAAGCTATATCTCGAGAACTGTTGGACGTGAATTGCTCTTTTAGGGCTAATATTTCAGCAAATGTACTTTAAATAATGTGCTCCTAATGAAAAATTAGTGTTTTTTAAGGTTTTGAAACAGCTGCCATTTTGTATTCTCCCTACCTATACTCGGCAGACTCATCAATTTTTGCTATTAATTATAGCTATTTTTCATTAAAGTAATCAAAAATTGGGATGAGATAACTGCCTTTTTTTCTTCCCGGCTCTTGTACTAATATACGCAGACAAAATGGAGCACATCTCACATCAATAATCCAGTAAGAAATGTCAGCCAGATACGGTTCATCACTCTCATCTGGTAATGATGAGCCCAATTCAGCAAAGTTTGATTCTGAGTTTCCAAAGCTGAATGAATGAATGAAAATCGATCTTTATTCTGGGACATTTGTTCCCCTAAGAATAACCAATTGGAACAATTTTCACAGCTGTTTTTCTGGCTACATTAAATGATTTTAAACATAATTAAATGAAACTGTTATAATATTTATATACATAAAATATGAATAAAAGATACATATTAATCAAAGCTTATATGAAAGTTTATTATTTACTAGTTCACGGTAGATTGATAATCAAGTTAGATATTTGAATAATTTTAAGGATTTGGGTAAGAAGTTTCAATTTGAGGTAGCTCGGACAGCTAGGATTTTTCAAAGGAGGCAGATCTACGGGAAGAAATACACAAATCGGTAGGTTGGGGTCTTGCGTTCAACAGGTGAATGGATAAACGTAGACCGGCGACGTCAATGATGTAGCAAGACTTTTTGGTTATTAAGAATTGGTATCTGGACATACGGTGTTGAGCTTTGGGGCTCCACTAAACCATCAAATTCCTCCAGAATCCAATCCTTACAGTCCAAAATCCTTCGTAAAATCCTTAATGCTCCTTACTTTGTCACAAATCAAGTCATCCATCAGGACCTCAATATTCCATATGTTGCCGATTTGGCCGGAACCAGATACCGTTCCTTCCATAATAAACTTCTCAACCACCCAAATCCACTTGTTTCTAACCTGGCTTCTCAATCTTTCATCCTTAACAATCCCTGATAATTCTCCGAGGCGTCTGAAAAGAAGATGGCCACGGGATCTTCTCTTCTAGAAATGTTATTGGTGTTTTATCAATGGGTAGATTCTCCACATGTTTTTATCATGTCATTATCTCACTTACAGGAAATTTACTTGTTATATATATGTGTATACAGTTGGTAAATATCAATAAATAAATTATTTAAAAAAAAAATAGAATTGAAATGTAAATGTGCCAAGAAAGTAAAGTCTTTGTATACCGGGATACAGCCAGCTTCGCTCGGAATAGTAATGAGAGATGTGAGAACGCTAGGGAATGTTGAAGATGAATCTTAAAAAGAAGTTCCTTAATCTTTTTAGTGTCATATCTTGTTTTAAAGATAGTCCTCCGTACACGAAGCAAAATAGTCTAAAAGTGGAAGAATAGTTCGAAGATTCTATATTTCGAGGTATTGCATCTCAAGATGTTTAGAGCTGTTTAAGGATTGAGATAGTTTTCGAGTTATTGAGGAAATGTGGCTATTCTATGTTGAATGATGATCAATGGCGACTCCTAGGTTTTTTATCATGTTTTGAAACTGGACAGGCAAGTTGATGTATAATAATGGATAGTAAGGGAAGGAATTAAGGACGGGTTTCGAACCAACGAGAATGCCCTTGTTGTTTTTAGTTTTTTTTATTCAGGTTAAACTTATTTTCTGAAGTCCAGCGGTGTATAATGTCAATATCCTCCTATTGACAGAATGTAAGTAAATACTGCATATAGGAGTGAGTGTGAGTCAGATGAATTTATTTAAATTTTTTTAAAAATTTATTTGTTGATATTTACAACTGTATAAGAAAATACAACCAGTAAATTTGATCATAATGACATAATGATATGATACAGGATGTAGAGAACCTACCCAGTAGTAGAACTCTAAAAACAGTTTACAATATAAGGTCACGAGGCCATCTTCTTTTCAGGCGCCTTGGAGGATTGCCAGGAATGGAAGAGGAAGCAAGGTTAGAAACGAGTTGGTTTGGGTGGTTAGGGAGTTTATTATGGAAGGAATAATATCAGGTTCGGGCTGGATCGGTTACATAAGGAACATTTAGGTCTTTATGGATGGTTTCAAATTTAATTTAATTTTTTTAAATCATTTAATCAGTCTTTGAATCAATTGAATATTTTTTATTAATAGATAGCATATTAGCTATATTTTGTTTATTTATTTTTTAGAATTGTTATTATTTACTTTTTTATTATTATTCTTTCTTTTGGCATCTCTGTATACGTTGATTAATTATTGATGATTAAACATTGATTTTAATTAATGAATAATTAAAATGCTTGCACTAACTAGTATTATTATTCTTCAATAGAAATATTAAACACCTAGAGAATGAACTGGAAAAGAACTGAAAGTAAATTTCACAATACTCAAAGAAGCCTGGCTCAAAACCAATATTTAAGTAATTTTAGTTTGATTTGTCTTAACAATAGACACTTCAAAGTAAATTCTCATCTCACTGTAATTAATGTAATCGGCTAAAAAATACAATCATTTGTATTTACCTTACCTTAAATTTATATTTAAATTTTATATACATACTTAATCATCCTAAAATTTAATCCAATATAGTACACTCATTATAATATCTTGTACAGTCCATTTACTTGTTTTAACCTATCCCTGTATTTAAAGGATCTGTGAGTAATAGGAGTATTTAATTTTTCTCTAAAATGCCGTGATGATCTAACACTATCTAAACAGCTGGGGAAATTTATCTTCAAATAGCCGATCAGCAAAAGAATAAAAAACTGAAAATAGGACGCACTAGAAGAATCCAAAATATCTTCCACCATTTGTGGAAATACTATTCAAGGTATTTGTAATAAACATTTTTCAAACAGAAGAAAATATATAAAGTGAATATTCCCTGCTGATCATCTAAATATCAAAAGATGATCTGGGGAGGGGGCAGGACACAGAAGGCATATTAATTTGAATTATTATATAAAAAGATGGTCAGGGTTGCAGTCAAAAGTGAAACAAAAATAGTTGTTAACTATTTTTGTTTCACTTTTGACTGCAACCCTGACCATCTTCTTATATATCAATTTTGACGGTCAACTATATATACATATATTAATTTGAATTGTTTAAAATGTTTAATGTTTCTGAGTAAACGAATTCTACTGTCAATCTTATAATCAATAGCAATATCTGAATTTTGTATAAATTAGTTCCATAGCCTAAGTTATCTTTTTTCTCCATTTTTCTTCTTTTGAATCACCCAGACCTTATTATTTGATTTTAATGACATTTTTAAATATTATAGAGTGCTTTGTAGTGCTGCCTTGCGCTCTTCCCTTTTAATTTTCTTCCACTAATGCTGATACATCAATTCTTCTGTTTAAGATATTTTGCCAATATAAGGCTTAAGAAAGTACAAGTAATTAATCTCATATATTATGAATGACCTTATTATTCATTATACAATTTAGCCCTATCGTGGGAATTCAACTCTCCCCACGTAATAAAAGCAAAGTAAAGTTCCAAGAACTAATGTGATTTTTTTTTTTAATAAATATTGTGTAATTTAACTCTTTGCCCACAGTTTTTTTGTAGCCCATCTCCAGGCCGGTTCTTTTTTAATATTGTTATTTTAGACTTTGAGTGTTTTATTTACTCTAAATGAACAAGAAACTCTTTTTAAAAAAGTCATTATGTAAAAAAAAAGTGAAAAATATACAAAAAGAATAAAATAGTATAACAGAATTATTAGTACATAAGATAAAAAAATAATAGAGTAGTAAAATAAATGATAATAAAATAAATGGATATTAGCGCCTACTGGTACTGGTATTTGGTGGAGGGAACAAATCCAGCAAGTGGGCCTAGCGGTCCTTCTTGCCAACTCCTGGCGGCTACCTGGGTTGCCGCCACGTAGTAACCAAGGTGGGGGTGCCAAGATCCATTCTTCGGGACCGCCGAAAAATGAATGTTTAACAGCCTCAGGTGGGAATCTGGGACCTGCGCCCCAATCCGCACGGCCGTCAGGTCTCTGTATTGACTTTGAACCAAGCTTGCCGCTTTCATATGGACGGCAAAGCAGGGCTTCACGAGATTCGATGACCAATTAGAGAAGAGATTTCAAAATAAGGTAACGCCCTAAAAAGGGAAGTGGGAGAAAAAGAGTAGAGTAACAAGGCCAGGAAAAAGAGGCATTGCAGGAGCAGACGGAGACACTCAACAGGAATGCTTAGACGGGTGAGGACCACAGTCAGGAGGCAGGCTTAGAAGATGCACTTCGACCAGACGAAGTCGTGAGAAGGGCCACGAGATCTGGACATCCTTTATGAACGAGAACTGTGGCACTACATCCCACTGCATCAGCAGCTATAATTATAAAATTAACAAATAAGTAATAATGTAATAATCTATATTTTATGGCAACCTTTATCTGAATCATTTAAATCATAATAACAAATTGTAAATAAATACTTAGTTTCTTTATGTAGTTTATATACTATTATATAACGTAATATACCACTCTTTATTATACTACATAATTAATGGTAACAACAGTTTATAAATATAAAGTTATTTAATTGGTAAGCTGGTAAACACACAAACAGCCTTTGGAAAAGAATCCAATTATAATAATAGTTTTTTAGGACTCTATATATAATTAATTGATTAACTTATTTTTGGATAATGGCCTTCAGCGATTATCCTGGCATCGCGATTAAGTCTCTATAGCATACATAGCAATATGTGTATACAGTTGTAAATAACAATAAATAAATTATTTAAAAAAATATATATAATATTGACATAATGTCACATCCCTCTCTACTTTGTCTAATATTTTATATTTTGTACAGAGTGTACAAAACTATTTGTAAATTTATCACCTGGCATATTACTCTAAGAGAGAGACAGCACCTTAGGGATTTAAAAAATAAAGGATTGAGTAAAATATTCATACCGAAAAAGGATACGTTAACTTGAGAATTTAGAATTGCACATCGCCGATTTTGAAGATTTTTTTTTGAGGGGAGAGGTTATGTACAAGTTAATCTATATCTATGATACGAGGGGTAGATCGAAGTAGTAGACAGCGATTGGTGGTATCGGCATCGAATCTTCTGGTTCAGTATGCTTTTATTATTTATTATTTAATTATAAAACTATATTGCATGTAATAATAAGTTAAAGATTATTTAATCATTTAAAAATTAAAGAGAGTCCATAATTTTACTCCATTGTCACTCATTGTATAGGATTAATCAGATATTCAATATATATATACACATTTTAGATTAAATAATTGTGATTTTAATGCTACAATCTTTCATCTTTTAACAAGTCTAAATATTCCAAGCTAGCAAGTAATGAGTTCAAATTAAAAATATAAAAATTAAAATATCCATTTACTAAATAAATAGATTATCATTTTTTAATTAATGTCCAGGAACATTTCTTCCAAACTATTGAAACTGTAGGGAAATTTTCTATTTAATCTCTCCTCTGTATCCCAAAAATTGTTCTAGCTGCGTCACTGCTTTTATTAGACGCTTTTCCATATTTCCTGTTGTTTTTTTTTTAATTCTGAAATTCCATCTCTGAGAACAAAAAAAATAACATGCCCACAGAATCAATCCATTGTTCTAATTTCGTATCGTGGCTTGCAAAATATATACTAATATTTCTAAAAAAAAAAAAAAGAAAAAAAAAGAAGAAGAAACAAAAGTTCACGATTTGTTTGTACTTTGATGTTTATCACGGATAAAACCGAAGAGAACCAAACCTCGATTGCTTCTTGGATGTTTTTACTTAGAGGAAATACGATGATGAGGAAAAAAAAAATGTAAACACGACCCGAGTTTAACTACTTTCAGGGTTAGTATAATGGAATTTGAAAGGAGGGGGAGAGGGGGAGGGAATTTGTGGGTATCAATATCTCACGGAAAATTGCCTACATGCGTAACCAATTTAGAAAGAGAGAAATGTAGAATGTTTCAGTGGTAATAGCATCTTTAAGGTTTAGGATCTTTTTCAATTTTTAACTTGGACGATTTTTTATCGATGCTGTCAATTTGTTCGTGTTGAGTAACCTTTTTTTTTAGATATTTAATAACATTATTTAATTTCATATCTTCAAGATTTTCAAACGTTTTTATTTTGATAACATGACTTTAAAAAATACCCGTTTTACGTAACTTCAAATATATACGTACATATGTGATATGACAGTATGGAAAAATCGATAAAAAGATAAAAGATAGTGGAATAACACTCTCCGAAAGCGAAAACAAGCCTCGTTTGTTGACGGAATCATTTTTTTATATATTCAATTTTTTTATTAACCCTTTCCTTGTCATTTCTGACATACAGGGGAATTATCCATAGGTAACCAACCTGTACTAACCATGGTGGGGCTTTCATTACGTGGGACCGCAACAGTAATGAAATAAGTCAAAACTACTGGCCGGATTAGAACCAGACCCACCAAAGTTCCAAGGTAACCAATATCTGCGCCTCAACCACCTCAGCTACGGACTGTCCACATGTTTATGGAGTCTGTCTACTTATATACATATAGGTACACTTTTTAAGAAGTATTAGTACAAGAGCCCCAGAGGAGGAAATAGTGTGTTATTTCACCAACTTTAAATAACTTCAATGGAAAGTATGTATAATTACTGGTAGAAATTAATGAGTCTACCAGGTATAATTTGGAGGAATAAAAAATGTGGCTATTTCAAAATTATAAATAACTGACTTTTTTTCACCAGGCTCTTGTACTAATACACTCTTACAGCTAACCTGACCCTCTGTCAGTTAACATCACACAGCTGACTGGCTGTAACTCATAGTTCAATGGCCACATTCAATTTATTTTACATTATGGCATCTCTTGGTTGTTTCTACACCCATTAGTTAACAGATACACTAATTTATTCCCTCTGTTTTAGATTTAGAGGATGTTAATTTTATTGGCTTGTTTGTTAAACTCTTTTTGAAAGATACATAAAATAAAATTAATAATTTGTAATATAAAGTTTTTTAAGAAATATTTTTATTGAAATTTACAACTGTACATAATGGCGCATCCATTAAATTTGGTTTAAGTTTATAATGGAGTGAAACAGGCGTGTGGAGAAACTACCTATTGGTATCACTTTAATGACGTTTTTACATTAGCAGTGTTCAGTAGTCGATAACTTCCATTAAAGTTTCGCGCCATTGCTCCACCGCCTTCGAAATCCCCCGAAACATATTATTCAGTTTCAATAATTCAGATGGCTGCTGCTAAGGAGAGTGCTTTCCCCCCACCTGGCCACTAGAGGTTAGGGATGGGATATCGATATCGATATTATCGAAATATCGATATTTTGTCTCCGATATCCGATATTTTGATATCGATATCGAGTAACCGATAATATCGGAATATCGATATTCTCCTTCTATAATATCGAAATATCGGTTTCTAAAAAAA
>NW_027109449.1:1880551-1903764 GCF_000696795.3 Halyomorpha halys
TATTATTAAAGAAAACTATAATATTTTATGAAAAGCTAAAAAAAGGTATATCGATATTTTATTTTGATAATTTTATGTTCCTTCCGATATTTACGTTGTTATTAATATGGATATCAACGATTAGAAAAGATATTTCGATATTTTTTCAACGAATATCGATAAAGTAATAAAGTAGTATCGTAATATTGTTGCTTATATTCCATATCGATATTACAACAATACACAATATCGAAAAAATATATAATTATTAATATAAAATATCGATATTTCTATTTTGATATTTCTATATGTTATTTTAGTCATTATAAACAAAATATCGATATTTCAATAAAGCAATGTCGGAATATTGTTGCTAATATACCATATCGATATTACAATAGTGTAAAATATCGAAATAAGTATATAATATAAAAATAAAATACCGATATTCCTATTTTAATATTTCTATATGTTATTTTAATCATTTTAAACAATATATCGATATTTCAAATAAAATAATATCTTATTATTGTTCTTATATACCATATCGATATTACAACAATGTAAAATATCGAAATAAAAAAGAAATTATCAAAATAATATATCGATAATCCTATTTTAAAATCTCTATACAATTTTCTAGTCTTATTAAACAAAATATCGATATTTTGATTAAATAATATCGGAATATTGTTCATATATACCATATCGATATTACAATAATACAAATTATCGAAATAAATATGTATTTATCAAAATAATATATCGATATTCCATTTTTAATTATTCTATACAATTTTTTACTCTTTTTTAACAAAATATACATATTCCGATTAAATAATATCGGAATATCGTTGCTTATATTCCATATCGATATTGCATTAGTGTAAAATATCGAAATAAATATGTAATTTCAAAATAAAATATAGATATTCCTATTTTAATATTTCTATATGTTATTTTAGTCATTATAAACAATATATCGATATTCGATAAAATTATATCGGAATATTGTTCTTATAAACCACATCGATATTACAATAATACAAAATATCGAAATAAATATGTATTTATCAAAATAAAATATCGATATTCCTATTTTAAAATCTCTATATAATATTTTAGTCATTTTAAACAATATTTCGATATTTCGATAAAATAATATCGGAATATTGTTGTTTATATTTCATATCGATATTACAACAATGTAAAATATCGAAAAAAAAAATGTAATTATCAAAATAATATATCGATATTCTATTTTTAAATTTTCTTCAATAAAACAATTATATTTTAGAGTATATTTGTTATGGTTGTCGTGGTGTTCCTTTGTTTCATAGTTATTAAGAGTTTCTTATGTATTTTGATTAGGTATGACATAAAATATGCCTTCCTATGTCTTGCTATGGAATTATAATTTTATAATTATCATTACTTTAATTCGTTAAATTTTCGATATAGATATTTCGATATTTTAAAATATCGATATTTTAGTTCCGATATAATATCGATATCGATATTGCTATCCGATATCTATATCGATATCAATATCGATATTTTTCTTTCGATATCCCATCCCTACTAGAGGTTTGAATTGCATGGTAGACGCATTGCTGCTATCTCTGAAGCCTACCGGACTAGCTGGAAGTTCCAACTGCTCAGGCAGTCACCAGAAATCACCTCGACCTCGCCTTTACAATAGACGCCGGTGCACGCCCAGCACATAAAGGTCTAGAAGCTCCTAGACTACCACGCCACTTCAATCTGCAAGTCCCCTCATTTAATACCATAGATCGCCTCATACCATGTAGACTGAATACTAGCTCGCACCCGACACCGAGGACATCCAAGAAAATAATCCTTTCAGCCGTACTCGCTCATTAAATTTAACTATCCACTATTATTCATTGTAAAACCAGGAGTGATTTTTTATTTGTTTTGATTTTCAATAAATTTTAATTCAAGTATATAATTTTTCTCAATATACTTTTTCTCACTGTAATATTTCTCTCTCTTCCTTTCCTTTTTTTTTACCTCACCTACACCGTACAAGCAGGTTTCGTGGCCATCTTTTTTTTCAGGGGCCTCGTAGGATTGTCAGGAACAGATGAAGAAGCAAGGTTAGAAACTAGGGGGTTTTGATGGCAAGGGAGTTTATAACGGAAGGAACGGTATCTGGTTCGGGCTAGATCGTATGGAACATTAAAGTTCTTATGTATGATATTATTTGTGAGAATGTAAGGATCATTGAGGATTTTACAAAGGATTTTAGATTGTAAGGATTGGATACGAGAGGAATTCGAAGGTTGAGTGGAGCCCCAAAGCTCAACTCCGTATGTCCGTATTGTCATTATTATAGTCATTTAGATCAGTCTTTTGTAATGGATTAGAAGTTTCGACCGTTTGTCTAGTAAGTGCTGCAATAGTCGGAATCGACGTGCAGTTTCCTATCTTTTTAGTCTTGTGTGAGGATTCCATGTTAGTCATTTGTCCAGTTGCCACCCAAGGTAGCAGATCTGTTCGACAGGAGTAAGAGCAGCATTATTAAAGGATATTGTTGGGCAGTCGTTAGGTTTACTACGATGGAATATAGGTGATTTAATGAGGTTTTTTATATACTGTAATTTCGGCACAATTCTTAGAGGTTTGTAATATGGGATTAGAGAATTTGGGATGCAATCAAAGGGTTATTATTAACTGCGAGAACACATTTGTCATCGGCATATGTTGTGAGGATAGTGTTAGGATTGGTTGTGGTGTCAGCTGTATAGCCATAAAGGAAGGGACCTAGGATACTACCTTGAGGAACACCAGCGGACTGAGAATAGAGATAATATAATGTTGAAGAGTCATAAATATATACAATTAATACCTGTAGCGGCTGTAATCGTAGTTTTGAGAAAAAGAACTTTAACGTTGAAATTTCCTATTAAACATTGTCTCTAGATAGAACTTAATCACATTAATAGATCCTTACTTTATTAACTGATATTACTGAAATTAATCGGAAGCTAAAGAGTTTTGTTTTAAGTGATTTATGTGAGAAAATAAATTTTTTCCAACTAAGGTAACGAACTGGTCATATATTAATTTAACGAAACAAAGACGTTTTATTTTGTTTATCACACAGTCATTTGACTGACAAACTTAAAATAGATGAATTTGTAGTCGCACGCAATCAAATCTTAACACTGGTACCACCAATTGGGAACTAAACTAAAAATTTTACTTTTGTTACCATTCTAATGTCATTGGGCCTTGTTATTGGCATAGAGTTACCCTTCTCATCACAAAGTAACATCTGTATTATACAAGCAGGGGGATGTCATAATCCTACTCACCTTCTAAGCAAAAATGACTCCAAAGCGTGGTGATTAGGCCACATGAAGGCAACCTTACGTTGAAGTTAATAGGGATTGAGCAGATTAATATAATAAACTGTAAAACCGTTCATTTAGTCACAAATCTAAAGATAATAGAAGTTGTAGAAACTGTCATTTCCAATCATTTGGTATATCTGTATTGAAAATCAATTAATCCGTTCATTACAAAGTCCAACTTCTTTCTCTGTTCTGTTCAGACTCATTTCAAGGTGAATATTAAAGAGCCCAAAATCTATTAACTGTTCTAAAAAGTAAGGAGTGAATATCTAATTGAATTAACTTTTTCAATCAATTTCCAGTTTCCTAGGAGCAGTTAATAAAAAATTGATTTATTTTAAGGAAAACATTAAAATATAGTTTGGTACAAATAAACATATTTTTCTGATTTAATGGAGACAGTTGTTAAAAAAGAAGAAAAACATTATTTTTTAGGATATTTAATGTTTACCTAAAAACATAAATATTTCTGGCATACGGGGTGTGGCATCTCTCAACTGTCATATGTGCCTTACTAGATGCCACGCCTATATAAGGAATAGACCCCGCCTTCAGACGTCTCTCCTTCTGAAAGCGTACCTCTTCTATTATATTCCTTCCTACAAGTATTCAAGAAGTAATTGTATACGTGAATTTTTTTGTGCCGCATACATTTTTTCTACCTTAACATTTTTGATATATGCGTAATTTCTAAGCATCATGTTTGAGTAGTTACTGCTTATCTGTGATAATGATGTTATTTGAATATTTAATTTTGTGCAATAAAAACACGTCAAATATTAAAAAACGATAAATGCTTTTAATCAATTATTCAAACAAAGAATAAAAAAATTGTATTTTGATTTTTCTATTTCAAAAATCTATATCAGTAGGAGTGAACAGATTCATATACAGCTACCACTTCCATCAATTGGATTTGTTTTTTATTTATATCGTATGTAGGAGTTGAATGTTGGGAAAGGGGAAGATTTATTTATATCAGGTGGGCGAGTTCATTGTTCACATTGGTACACAACATGGGTTAATTAGTCTAAATTTAGGTCCTTTGTTTTGAGTTGGTCAACAATAAACATTTTACCCATAGTATTTTTAAATATTATATAAACCAGGATAGTAAATAAATAAAATGCTTAAATATGGACTGCTGGGATCCTGAAACGTTGCATTGTATTGCAATACTGTAAAAAAATCCTTAATAATTAAGAACAGGAGAGGAAGGGAATCAGAAAATACATATATTTTATATATACTGGTACTGGTGTTATTGTGGGAAATGTATCCTGCCAATGGACCAATGGAATAAGTCTTGTAATGACTATTATTTCTTTATTTCCAAACTTTTTGACATTTTTATGAAATTTAAAAGGTGCAACCAATCTATGGAGTAAGTCTTGTATTCTATGATTCTATCAGGGCCAAGAAGCTTACGCTGCCGGTCATAATCTACTTTATAATATAGGGCTGTTTCCGAGTTCTGTCCACATAAGTGACAAGTTTCATCACGAACTAAGTTCTTAAAATGTCTTGTAAGTCTTCAATGGCCTGTAAGAACTCACCATGTAAATGTAGATGTTATTGTGTAATTTGTTTTAAAATGTTCTCACAATCCTGCATGTATCGAGAACTACTTAATGATCCATTTTTATGTTTTGCAGGTGAAGGCCAACATCTTCTGTATTCCCTCTCGTGATTTATAATATGAAACCATTTGAAGAAATAACTATAAGGGTCACTATTATTCAACTTAGATAATTATGAATTTTTAGCTTATCAAGTTGCTGATCTTTTCATTTTTTCTTCTCTTGCTCTAAGTCGGAGTCATTTGGAATTGCTATATCTATTATTTCGGCCAATTTTTACTTTTTTTATTCAACCAATATATTCGGATGGTTGAGCATTGCCTAGGTCTGCAACAACTCTTTCCAGAAAACTTTTGTATTTGCGTTTTTGAATAGTTTTATATGGTTGGAATAAGATGTTACACTGTAAATAATTATCCCCCCCCTCCCAATATTTATCATTCTTTGTATAGTGAAAATTCATTTCAGACCCATGTTCTGTTGTTCCTATATCTATAGATCCTCTATCTTTAGTTTTATTGCTACTTATCGAACCGAATTTATTTATTTATTTTTTATATAATTTTTTTTTTACTAATTGCAAAAAGCCTCTAGCACCATGGGATTCATTGTTTTTGGAATCATCTACTGCTTTTTTATCAATTATTTTTGCCCTCTATTTTGATTTGATTTTCTCTTAAATTTATATTCTTAATCTTTTCAATTATTAGTGTCGTTATTATTTCATCTCTGAAATGAGTTTTTGCCTTTTTAGTTAGCCCATTAATTTATAATAATCTTTATCTTTGGAATAATGTACATAACTTGATAGACATTTGAGGCATTGAAATCAGTAGAGATGAAATAGATTGCTAATTAAACTATACAAGACTCGCTAGAGCAGAGAGGCCGCAGACTCGAGAGGCAGCGAGTGGTGGGAGAGGACGGGAGGCGGCAGTTGGAGGCCAGCCTCAGCCATGTCAGGAGCTCCGCCCTTCTCCGGGCCAGGCTTCCCCGCGCTCCGTTACGTCCGTTGCGCCAACCTCACCGACAACCTTACCGAAGTGTCCTTCTGCGGCAATGTCTCCTTTCAAATCCTGGGCGAGGAAGAGCCCGAAGTCATGGTCATGGAGAACATCGTATCCATCGTCGTGCCCATCCTCTTCGGCCTCATAGTCGTCCTCGGACTCTTCGGCAACGCCCTGGTTGTCATTGTCGTGGCGGCCAACCAGCAGATGCGGAGTACCACTAATCTCCTGATCATCAATTTGGCCGTCGCTGATCTGCTTTTCATCATATTTTGTGTCCCATTTACTGCTACAGATTACATCCTACCGTTCTGGCCCTTCGGAGACGTCTGGTGCAAGATGGTTCAGTACCTCATCGTAGTGACTGCTTATGCTAGCGTCTACACTCTGGTTCTCATGTCGCTTGACAGGTTCCTAGCGGTGGTCCATCCTATAGCTTCCATGTCGGTAAGAACAGAGAAGAACGCCATCACTGCCATACTCGTCACGTGGATCGTAATCGTGGTCGCTAGTATTCCTGTGTTCCTCTGCCACGGGGAGGTCAACTACACCTACTCTTCCATGGAGCACACAGCCTGCGTTTTCTTGGACAGGGATACTCACGTCCCGAATGGATTCAACAAGCTCGCATTTCAGGTAATTCACATTTTATAATGCTATATTTATTGAGGAATATTAATACATACTGCTACAATCAAGAGGAATAGGTTTTACAATATATATATATATGGAAGAAAATAATGGAAAAGTAAAATGATAAATAATATAATAAAAAGATAATAATACTAATAATGAAGTTGTAATATTTTTTTTTTTTTTAAATACTCATAAGTTTCTTTTTCACAGATAGTAAATCTTCGGCGTCTTGTAAACGAAATTTCTCATAAGACGAGAAGGACGGAATTTGTTTAACTAATTTTGTTAACTAATTTTAATATTTATTTATTATAATGATTATTTTAAAAAGAAAAGTCTAGAATAAAAAAAAAATAAAAGTATCATCTACAACTAGATTTTTAACTTTTCTTTTTAAGGTGCATATTATTGCGATGTAAAAATTTATTAATTTTTCTTAATTAATTAATTTTTATTAATTTCTGAATACGATCCATTATATTTTATTAGTGTTGACGTAAAACAAGCGTCTGCCAAGAACATTAAAAAATATCTAGACCGAGAGATTTGCGATGAAGTACTGTAAAAATCCCATAAAATACTACATTTTCTGAAATTATAGTTATTAAAATTTTATTTTTACAATTAACTATCAGTTAATCTTAGCAGGTTTAACGAATTATGATATTCCAAAAATAGATACCATATTAAAAAAATAAAAAATTTTCAGCTTAACAAAATGAATGGAATATCATACATTTTTTTTTTCATTTTAATATAAATTATTATTCCTATGAATTTTTTGATATTTAAGAACTTACGGTCTTTACACACCAATTCAACTTACGAATATGTTTTAAGTTGTCGATAAATCACTGTATTATATATTAAATATTACAATGACTAAAGCACATTTTATGTTGTATAGTTAGTTACTAAGTATATTAATGAAGTCGGAGCTTAACCGGTCTTTCAACAACTGTAGGGCGTTGCCTTGAATGTGCATAATGGATGTGTGAAAATTGAGGAAAATGATTCAAAAAAAAAAATTTTAAATAAATAGTTACCGATTAATTGTAAGAATTACATAGGTCAACACAATTTTTTTTAATGCCATATGAAGTTTGCATGCAATAGTTGAAATGAATGATTAAAATTGTGTATGTTAATAATAAAATAAACCATTCTCAAACAATCATTTAATCTGGTAAACAATTTGTTAGCTATGAAGTTTGTTTTTGTTCAAATTATTAGAATATTCAAGATTTTAAGTGAAATTGAAACAAAATAACTCCAAAACTAGGCGCTTAACATTGAACAGATCGCAGTTTTTAAGTCGATAAAATTGTCTACGATTTGAAACTAAAATGAGTTCTGACCGAACATTCCATTACAAAATACAGTTCTCCTAATGTTAAACATTATCATTAAAAAAAAAAAAAAATATGTGGCCGTTATTTTGTGAAATATCGCCTAAAATATTGGTTGTACGAGAACAATCTTATGAAGACGATTGAAGTAACAATAACTAGCACTCATTTTAGCCCTTAACTGAATACTTAAGCTCAATAGTTCTCTTAAAAATTGCAGATGACCATAATTATTTACAAGTGCAATGTCAGAGAAAAAATTTGATATTTTAATTACTAATATTTAACAAATTTTAATAATCAGAATAAATAAATAATATAAACCGGGTGTATAGAATAGGGGGGATGTAATTATTTCACATACATTTTTTTTCACCATTTAATAATAACCAGCAAAGTTTTGACTTTAGTTATTTACAATTCAAGGTCTATACACTCGGTTGTAATTTTATATACATCTTATTAAATCATCATATCATAATAATTACTACTTGATTTTTGCTTTATTTTTGGTGATTCGCCATTTTTAAGAGAACCACTGAGCCTAAACATTTTGATAAGGGTTGAAATGAAAGCTGATTGAATATTTTTTAAATCCGTTTTATAAGATCGTACTCGTAGAATGAATATTTTTGAGTGATTTAGTAATAATTGAAAAAAATCTAATTTTAACTATTGCAAACTTTATATGGCACAAAAAAAAAAAAAGAAAATTGTGTTGACCTATGTAATTCTTACAATTAATCGGTAACTATTTATTTAAAATTTTGTTGAATCATTTTCCTCAATTTGCACACATCCATTATGCACATTCAAGGCAACGCCCTACAGTTGTTGAAAGACCGGTTAACCTCCGACTTGCGTTAATAATAACTTGTTTATATTCGATGCATATAATTAAAATTGTAAGGATATAAATATAGAAAAAAATTGTTTTTGTTGTCCTATGTAGTACGTTTTAACTTGACTAAAAGAAATGGCTAAAATCCTACTATTTAAAAATCAATGGTTTACAATTTCAATTTATTTATTTATAATAATTTTGAGCTCCTCAACAGCTGAGTTAATTTTTGCACTGAACAAATGATTTATGAAAAACATGTGAAATATATAGGTATGTAGATCTAAATTTCATTTAAAAATATAATTTTTTTAAGAAACAATTTCTCTGCTAACTTTTCACTTTTTGAAAATGTTTATTGGTCCCCAGCCGAACTTCCTCTCGTTTATTATGGCAGGCACAGCACTGAGTGAGGATTTAGTGTACTCTTGAAGGTACCTATAAGATATACTTTTCCTGTCTTCATGAGGTACTCATATGACTATCTTGAGTGTTCTATCCTGAGGCTGGTCAATTACAGATCTTCTCTTCTTGTTATTTGTAGGTTTTTTCGACTCGAGACTACAGATGGTTGAATAATTCTAAGTTTATTGTCGTTTTGCTTAAACCAAATTGACTGCTATTTTTCTAGTGCCTTCTCTCTGACCCAACAAACTATTCCTTTGGTAAATACTCATTTTACTTTAATACTCAATTCATACTCTTTGATGCAATTTAAAATTTATTGTGCTAGTAAATAATGAAAATGAATAAACAATATTTTGGAATCATTATACCAAAACGGTGGAAACATAAATTTTTAAAAACTTAATTTTTAATTCGATATAAACTGAAACATAAAAGAATGGCCTTTTTTTCGGAACTTTACTCTCTTTCAAATGACTACTACATCATTAACCGGTATGGTTAACAGAAAACATTTAAGTAGTATATAAGGTATTTATATACTAATTGAATGTTTTCTTTATTGGTTTTCCGTACTTCTTTTCGGGGAGAGAGTCTTTAGTCTTAATGGAGATTTTGCCAAATGTCTTGAACGATTTTGGCACATTTTATAATGATACACATTTTACAACCATCGTGCAGGAACGTTATACAGAACTAGATGTAATGTAAAATAATTGTCCAATTTTTTAAAAGGAAAAATTGTTCTAAAATTTAATTTAATGAGTTTTGCTCATATCCAAAAGCCTGATCAAATAAGTATTAAAATATTTTCAAATTAGTCTATAAAGGATTCTGTAGACTAAATAGAAAATTTTTACCTTAATTTATTCTTTAACTACACGATTTGTTTTAGTCGACGGGTTCCTACTTATTTTAGAACAGTCGTTATTATCAACAAAACCTTGTTGACATTTCTTTTGGTGGGGGAATCGCTGAATCTAATTATGTCATTATTTTTATTCTAAAAAAATATATAAAGCTAGTTTATGGAATAATCAAATTATTTTTGTATATTTATGTGACTAAAAAGATTTTCTTTTTGGTATGGAACGGAGAGAACTCAAAAACCACAGCATTATTCGTTCTTGCGTTAATTTGATTTTGATATAATTTTTAGGTGGTGTGTTGATTATTATTATGATTGTACCATTTAAATTCAACGATATTTGTCTACAATTTAATTAATAATTTAAATAAATACATTAATAATAATTCTGATTAAAAAGCCAAAATAGAATGAGTAATACAAATTTTAAAAGATAAACAAATTTAATAATTTAATTTTAAATGTTTATTTTAACGCCTGTTGAACAGATTCGATACTTAGGACTCCATCTTGACAAGAGACTTACTTGGAATCCACACACAAGACTGAAACGACAAGAAAATGCTCGTAGATTCCGATTGCTACAACACTTACTTGACAAACGCTCTAAACTTCCCATTCACTACAAAAAATTAGTATACACTACAATAATTAGACCAAAAAAAAAACACTTCGTGCCTTGAAAATACCCGCTTTCTTCGCTCTTGGAGAATTGTTATAACTATAACTGAATGATTGTTACAGTCATGATTGTACGCTTGTACAAGTAATGTCAGTAATGAAACTATCACGTTAATTATGACATGCATACGTCTTGAACTCTAGTACAGTTTCTGTTATAGTAGCAAAAGTTAGCCAAAAACATGGTGTAACTATTTGAAAGTAACAATAATGTCGTACTGGGTCTGCCGCGATAGTTGATATTACAAGTAATACCAGTGGATTAAAAGTCGCATAAATTGCCATGTTTAACTGCCATATGTATACGCCTTGCCCGTGAACTGTCACAACCTACTTCTTGTATAAGTACAAATGTAATAAGGAGAGAAAATATTGTTCCTATAAATTCGCACAAAAACTTTAAAATGGTCCCCAAAAATAATTCTTCGCAGAGCCTCAAATATAAATCCGATTCGAGTCCCCAAAATAAATCTGCCCAAGGTATAAAATCTGTATTATTCTATGCCTTAAAAATAATTCTATCTCGAGCCTCAAAAAATAAATATGTCATGAGCCCCAAGTGGTCTAGGTGCGATTAATAAAAAAACACGAGGCAAGGCTACACATATACACTGCTATATATAACGTAAAAGCATTTTACCCGAAATCCCAAACAATTACCTGTTAAGGTGAAAAATACCCGAAAATTGGCAGCACTGCCAAAATACATAATAAATATTAGTTTCCGTAAAATACATATAAATATAGTTCATAATAAAAACTATGTAACATATAGAACTCAACTTCATTTGTACTGACCCGCCCGAATATAATAAAAAACTTACCTTAATTGACCAGTTAAAGTCAATTATAGACAATGGTCGATAAATCAACCGACTTCCAATCAAACAATGACCCTTTTGGCTTGATGGACCTTATGGCTTGTTCTGTTAATATTTGGTATATGTTATTCTTCTTGATCGTAATTGTATTACTGATGATAAAACAAAATTATTATTATTAATGAGGTGTAGATAGTTGATCGTAGATTAATGATTGGAGAAGTTTGTCGGGGGGTGCGGTCAGCAAAGAACAACTTAAATAAACAAAACCATATTTATTTATTTTATGCCTACGTTTCGACCTGAATTTCAGGTCTTCATCAGGGCTATAGAACAAAAGAGATAACAACAACATTTAGAGAAACATACAATTGAAAAGGAATAGTATACAAACAAATTTAGAATTATACAAAATATTGAATTAAATCAGAAATGATAAAAAATGATAACTGATAATTGAATAATAAAAAAAAAATCAATTTTTATCAATATTTATTTTTATAATGCCTTAAATATAATTTTACCCAAACCCCTAAGATTGTAAGTATAACGTTTCTTTTTTGGTATCAACTAGAAGAGAACGTTTTGGAAAAGATATAATCTTCACTGTGTTTCAGAATCACAAATCATTACGGCCCGAGTTTGTACGCCACAACTCGGACTTTGACCGCGATTCCGACCTCTCCTGCAAACATCTGTGATTGAATGTCCGCTGATTGGTCTAAGCGTTGATCGATAGAAACCAAGCTATTTCTAAATTGTTTTTCACAACCCTTAATTGTGAATAAAATTTTCCAGTTAATACATAAATGTTTATATTAAATGGGAAATTGGGAAATATATAACAATTTCGGTTATATAGATATAAAAGAAAATAAAAACAGGCGGAGAAAATATATTATTTAGGATCTAACGTAACAAGAAAAACCGACATTATTCAGGAAATGCAGGAAATTATTTGTATTTTTTAATTACGAAATTAGTTTAATTATGTTCATCTTGTTTATTCTTTTGTTTGTATATATTTTAAGAGAGTTGTTTTTTTATTTATTTATTTTTATTAAACTCCCTAAACACCCAAACCCACTCGTTTTTTACTGTGGCGATCCCACGAAAAGACAACTTGAGCCCCCCCCCCCACCATGGTTATAATAGCCTGGACACTTCTCTATAACCCCCTCTTCCATATGTTTGTCAGATATGACCTAGAAGATGATCATAAAAAAAGAGTTCACGCGATTCGACGTTGTGCAGCCTTCTAAATTCTCTGGATAACTCATCTTTCTTCTGTTTGAATAATAAATGCAATACTTTTTTTTCTACTGTTTTCAAAAGCTTTTAGGCGCTATTCTTTCCTTAATGTAAGAGGTCACGTTTCGAATCCGTATGAAACAGTAGATAAGATTTTATAAATTCTAACTTTTAAGTTTCTGGACAGAGACGCAAGTTAAGTGAATTCGTAATTGAAAAATAAAAATAATTTCTCGCATTTCCTGAATAATGTCGGTTTTTCTTGCTACTTTAGAGCCTAAATAATATATTTTCTCCACCTGTTTTTCTTTTCTTTTATATCCATATAACCGAAATGGTTGTCATTTCTGATGCTATCCATCTTTTTTTGTCTTATCCGTATTTATTTTGAGACCTATTTCCTTACCAGCTCTTTTTTAAACGTAGCTATATTTAGTTTTATAGTTCCCTCATTTTCAACTAATAGTATCAAATCATCAGCCATCACCTAAGCCATAAAAATACACGAAGAAAGAGAGAAATTATTTATTCAGCAATGCTATTCAAATACATCAGGCTGCTAAAACATACAGCATACCTAATAGTCCATGATTTGACATACAAAAACTAACACATATTAACAAATATGCAATTTTTTTTCTATATTTTAATTTTGCTAACAGTAATTAACTATAACCATAATAAATTATATTTCAATTTTTTTTTTAAGCAGTTTTATTTCATTTGTATATTTTTTTTTCTCACTTTTCTCTCCCTAAAGAGTTATATTTTCCTTATTCATTCTTTGCCTGTTTTTGTTCTGAACCCTATTCCATCTGTGCTGTTTTCTCTATTCCGCTCTCTCTAACCTTCCTTTTCCTTGGACCGTAACGCATGTTCAATCAGTTACATAAATTAAATTAAGTTCAATAAAATTATCAATAAAGAAAAATAGCAACTTTTTTTTTTTAATATTTATTTATTGCTATTTACAACTGTACATTTAGCAAATCTGATCTCAGTTAAATTGAAGTGTTACAGGCGTGTACAGAAACTACTCATTGGCAGCACTCTATTGACGTTTTACATTAGCGGGTCTCGTGGCCATCTTCTTTTCAGGCGCCTCGGAGGATTGTCAGGAATGGAAGAGGAAGCAAGATTAGAAACTAGTGGGTTTGGGTGGCTAGGGGGGTTATAATGGAAGGAGTGATATCTGATTCAAGCTAGATCGGTTACATGTGGAACATTAAGCTTTATGTATGATTTTATTTGTGACATAGTAAGGAGCATTGAGGATTTTAGGAAGGATTTTGGATTGCAATGATTGGATACGAGAGAAATTCGAAGGTTTAATGGAGCCTAAATAGAAATATAGAAATAAATTAAAAATAAAACAGCCACATCCGTGAACGATAAAAGACTGATAAATATGTTAAAAACTAATAAATAAAATTTTAAAAACACAGAATAAGTTAAAAGAAACGAATAATTAAGTTAAAACAAAACAAAACAACAAATAATTAATACAGAAATAAGAGAAAAAATGATTAATTTTCAAAATTTCTCTGAAAGATATATGAATTTTAACACGTCAACTAGGTTTTATATAGAACGTTTTTTGAATATTGGTGCAAACAATTTCCTGACGAATATGCGTTACTATCCTATTCCAGGATATCTTTTATGAAAATGGGCACATAACAACCCATAATATAGAGACATAATACAAATAAAAAATAAAAATTACTAATGATGAAACGCAGTAATACCTAATACTACTTTATACGGACCTAAAGATATCCTTTAAACATACAAGTATTAGTCCAAGAGCCTAGGAGAAAAAAAAATTCAATTATTTCACCTTATTAATTATACCATATTTATTATATTAATATTAATTAAATCTATACGTAGTTATTAGTCAGAATTGGTGAGTCAGACAACCATAGCTGGAGAGAATAGAAAATGGTGGCTGTTTCAATATATAAAAAAAAAATAATTTTTCATTCAACATATCTTTAAGATTAATAACAATACTAAATAAAAAATTAATATCAAATTATATATTATTAGTAAATTTTCCAACTTCACTTGATAACTTACTCGGAGGAACGTATTTTTAGAAATGTTAATATTTTCATGGAAATCACCTTCTCAATTATTTTGTTAAATGTTAGGAAATTTTTAGGAGACAACTGTAATACTGACTGACATATTATGAAAGTCATACTTTCATCGAATAGATGACACAAAATAATTTCACGACGATTAAACATCTGAAAATCTTAAATATTAAAAATTTACTAAAGTCTACAAATCTTCTTCAATACTTTTTTACACATTTTGCAGAATGATCCTCTTCAACGACAATTTTTCCAAGTCTGGTGTATTCAGATTGTTGAAACAGGCCTTCATGAAACATTTACGTTATTCATAAGAGATTTTACATCATAGATCTTATTTTTCATATATCCTCATCAAAGAATTGGTGAATTATTTTGATAGAAGATAGCAAAAAAATTGGTCATGAACTTAAAGAGAATACCTTGTGTTTTGATCGTAGGTTTTGGATGAAATAAGTTCTTCTGTGGATTTATACATCAGTACAACATTCTTTCAGTATAGGACTCCAATGGAAGTCTTGGCCGAAAAAAAAAATAAAGAAAAAAACATTCTTTATATATTGAACAGGTTGTTCTTAGTTGCAGTTTTTTTTTTAATTAAAGGTTCCAAATCTGCTTTACAGTCGGGTCGTGGAGTAAATGAAAGGAAAATGAAACAGTGCTCTTTAAATCGGTTTTTATTCTTTCAATGGTGTCCTTTTTTTATTCTTCCATTCATTAAGCCGAAGTTTAATCAGTGCGTTATTTAATAGATATATAGAATAAGGGGATAGGGAACAGATCAAGAAAACAGTCATAATAACAAGAACTAATCGAGATATCACGCTGAAAATTTCAGAAATTATTGTTCAGATAATGTCGAATTCAAAAACGTTCTCAATTTGTAAATATGTTTCGAAAATATATTGGCCCTTCTCTAAGAGATTAAATCATGTCTTTCATCAAACTTAACTTTTTCACAGTAAATCACACATCAGCTGTATTTAATATTAAAAATACAATTTTCAACTAAAGAAAAACAATTAAATTTAAAAATAACCTTAAATAGCGTAATTGTTTATACTATATATATTCTATAAAAATGAAACATTTTCTTTATTGTGTAAAATAAATATACCTTACCAGGAAACTAAAACAAACATATTTATTAATTACAAATTATAGCCCGCTATTTTAAGCAATTAATTTAATTAAATTGAATGAAAAGAAAAATACATCTCAATTAGCCAGCTTGATAGAGGAATTTAATTAATTACTTTGGCTAATAAACACCTTGGCAAATAGCGCTTCATTTATAAAAATTTCTCTTGTGACAATAGCAAATAATAACTGTGTTGAACTAAATAAGGATTGTATGAATATATTAATAATAAAATCATTGATAATTAAAAATGTACCAGCGATCTTTAGTCCACTTACGCCTAGCTAATTTCAATTTCGAATCTAAATCATTTTGTTTGCTCATCTAATCTTTTAGACCTATTAAAAATGAAAAAAAATGTTTTTGTCACACTGTAATCATACCTAAATTTTTTATATATCCTAGCGAAAATCCATCGCCGATGCAAAAATTACCTATATTTTTTTATTTATAGGAAGAGTATAGAAATTTTTAAAATATATGTACTTAGAAAAGTATTAACTTAAGAAGGTCCGAACGTTTTAAAATGTGAATTTTGAATGTATTTCTTAAAGTGCCTCTACATGATTGGCAAAAAATGACAAATTCG
The DNA here is from genome assembly GCF_000696795.3 of Halyomorpha halys. Taxonomy (NCBI): domain Eukaryota; kingdom Metazoa; phylum Arthropoda; class Insecta; order Hemiptera; family Pentatomidae; genus Halyomorpha; species Halyomorpha halys. The sequence goes on from NW_027109449.1 coordinate 1,897,182, forward strand.
TTCATGTGCAAGCATGTGGATGTGTATTTGGATTGGCTAGTAAAAGTTAAGTTGAATCTTTGGCCAATCCGTTGAGTCATTTCAAAGCGCTTGTGCTGAATCCACAGGCTTGTTTTAAGTTTGCATTGTTTTAGTACTAATAAGGTGAATATTTGTGCTCTCTGTGTTTTGATTAATTATAAAATTTTCCCGAACTTTGGTTTAAATAATTAACTCTTGTTTAAGGTTGTATTTTTAAAAATTCTTTTGATTCGATGTATATACATTGTTCCAAATCTTGTTAAACAACTTAAGCAATTATTTTGGACTTAAAATAGCATAAATATATATTGATAAAGACATTATACATCTAGGTAAGTAAATTAAAAAGTTTCTGATAAAAATTCTATAACGAAAGTTGAATTTATAGGTTATGTAGTACTATTATTTAGCCTACATTATAATTAGCTACATTTTGTTACGGTTGCTATGGTGAAAAAAAAAACACGAGCGATTTTTTTTCAGCCGAGTGAGTTTTGGTTTTGTGAAGGGGACAGTTTGATTTTTGAACACGTTACAACTGTTCAATGTGAAGTGGTGATAGTCTATCAGGACCTGTGTCTTTACTGTTCGAACCGAAATATCACCATATGAGAAATGTTATCTGATATGTTTTGTTTTTCTAAATTATGGGGTTCTACTTCAATGGACGGTCATTAACACTAGAAGTGGAGATATAGTGGAGTGCGTAGCAACGAATCTTCAGCACGTCCTGGATAGGAGAGTTGTGGTAGATATCTTTATATTTCTAGAAGGTGAGACGAAAAAAAAAGGAAATATCGGACAACCTTGTATTCTGCCAGGAGTACACCAAAAGACTACGTGGGGTTCGAACTAAATTTTATTTTGTTATATTTTAAAAATTTTATATTCGCTTTTATACTCTTTTGTATAATAATGTAAATTTAGTCGATAAGGTTAAGTATTTCAGATAAGGTTAAGTCAACCAATACCTTTCGTTGTTTTATTAATTGGTAAGAATTCTTTTTTATCCTTTTTCATCCTGTGTACATATATTTCTTCTCATTATTAAACTTTTGTGTATATAGTTCTGCTGTTCTTTTTTAGCATGTACACTGCTTTCAACTTGTTAATTTACCTATGTATTTTTGGTTATATTCACTTAGTATTACGATAATTGTGTTAATTGTGTTAACAGGTGGGCGGTTAACACCCCTAGGTTTTCTGTTATCTACATGTGAAGGTATTCGCCAGTGGTTATAATGCAATATTTGTTTATATAGGGGTATATTGTTGTTATATTGTGGGCATATTGTTTCAGAGTTTTCGTTATTACCAAGAAAAAATAACATGGCTTCTAAAAAACAAAACAAATAATAACTTCCACTATCGATCTTTTTTTTTTTAGTATTCAACTGAATCGACAAGAGTTTTTATTTTTATGAAAACAAAAACGATTAAATAAATATTCAATATAGGATCTGCGTCACATGGAGTAATTTTTTTTTTTAAGTTCAATGCTTGTTCAAATAAAAAACAGCGTGTTTCCAGATAATAAAAACAAACAAATGGAAACAGAATAATGGAGTTGATTGAAAATAAAAACAGAGAAACGGAATAATTGTGTAAATTGAAAATGACGGGTGCCAGCTAAAGGCCGACGATCGGGAATAAATCGCGAGATAGATCCAGTTATATTTTTCGATTCCATTTCCGACGCGATAATTAAGGAACTGAATAACTGCAATGTTCAATAATTGTGTTACGGGAATATAGATTTCGAAACCCTACCTGTTCAGTGAAACTTATTCGATATTCTAGTTCGAGGATCTCTCTGGACAATAGAAACAATCCTCTATTATATTGGGGTAAAACCGACCACAATACTTACCAGACCAACTCCCTGGGTGAATTCTCCGAACTTATTTTGTTGAGAGAAGTGCAATATTCCCTTCCTAAAAATTTCACTTATCTTCGGTAATTGTTAGATTTTTGGTTTATTTTCAAAATAAATATATCAGCTAGTTTTTTAATTGGATTCAGCTGTGAACGGAATCTGGACAAATGAACATCTATCTACTGAAAGGTATTGAGCACCATTCTAGAAATGGATTATTAATTTAGACGAATGGTTTTCTAAAAGGGTTGAAGTGGAAATCTTTATCTTTGTTCTCGACTGTTCGTTTATTGGAAATAAATTAAAGAAAAACTTAGAAAGAACATAGCAACAAACTACAATATAACAAATAAAAAGAGTTGAAAAGGTTTTTCTTTCTTTTTATTTTTTAATTTCAGAGCAGACGAAATCTTTCTTCTCTACGATTATTTAGAATTTAGACGACGTACTTTATGCAGTTAGGATTTGTTTATCATATAATATACAAAATAGATTTTAAAATATTAATTCATCTGGAGAACCGAAATAAATACTAACGTCCCAGCAGATTAACATAAACCCGGTAAACCCCTACACTCCTGCTGTTTAAGTAAGGCGCCCCCTCACTTCTGAAAAGGAATTCATGATGCCATCTAGTAGCAAAGATATGCGGTAATAAGCCTGGGTAGCCATCTTGGTCACCAAAACAAAGGAGTTAGTACCAATCGAGTAGCCATCTTGACCTGAACAGGAGAAGAAGAGGACAGAACTCTTCAAGAAGGTCTCTTCTCAAAATGATGAGGGACTAAAACCTTCGACTCAGGCGAGAGAGGCGGCGGCGGCAGGAGGATGATAAGAGAGAACCCCCCTTCCATAATCACATTCACATCAGAACCAACCTTCAAGCTCCATATAATCAAACAAGTAAAAGGTAATCTTCATCAATTAATGTAATAAAACAAAATTTACAACTAACCAACTAACATATATTGTAACTATTTTGCTCAAACTCTACAGCAAATTGTGTCAGAAAACTTTAAAGAGAAGTTTATTTCATTTTAAAATCATATGATATCAAGTTATTTAAATACAGTCCACTCATTACCAGCAAACTATCAGTAATTCCTTAATTTAAACCAGCTTACCAGCATATAATAATTAATTTGGGTAATATCCCCCCATTTTTACTCCGAGGAATGCCTAAATTAAACACCTGCCCTACAGTATCTTTGTTTAATATCCCACTAAAGCCTGTTAAACCAATTCGTTACTTAGGACTCCATTCTGATTAGAGATCTTACTTGGAATCCCCATACTGATACGTCAAGAAACTGCTATTAGATTCCGATTACTACAACATCTACTTAACAAACGTTCTGAACTTCCCATTACTACAAAAAACCCATTTACCCTATGATAATCAGACCTTTTAGGACATATACGGGATTGAGCTTTGGGGTTCTACTAAACCTTCGAATTCCTCTCGTATGCAATCCTTACTGTCAAAAATCTTTTTTTTTTAATCGAAAATAAAAAAAAAAAATATTGATAACTTCGACTAGAACCGACCAGTCTGCACCGAACTTGGATACCTAAGAATAGTGGTATGTGAAAGATGTCTAATGCTGGCAAGTGCAAGAATTTTACGAAATGGTACAATTTAGTGTGATATGCTACTTTATGTGTAATGGGTAGGGTAGTGCTTTCAAATGGATGCATAAAGTCTTTATTTCTTTCACGACATCTTCATACAAAACATACGGATTAGAAAAGTAAATATTGTGATATTTTAAGCATTTTAAAGAGTAAAATAATGTGTCTATTTTATTATGTTACATTTTATCTGTTAATAAGGGTAATGAACAAGCAATAGATGTTAGTTATCTTACAATCTCTCATATTACCAAATGTAGTTATAGTGACAAATATAGAAAACTCATATATGTATATGAGGGTTTCACTTTTTTTTGCATATTCCTGTCGTTACAATGAAAACAGTTGATAAAAATGGCAGGGCATAATTAGCCCAGTCAGCTAATCTTTTTGTCAAAGTTGGGAAGTTTTCCTTCCTCGGTTGGGAACACTGCGAGTCGCAGTTCTCAGAGTTGTTAGTGAGTTATCTCTCTGCTTTGCCTGATTCGGCAGTTGTTTGTGAAAAGGAGATTGCCCCTTTCGATCGTGGAGGGAATGAATTGATAAAGAAACTATAGAAGATATATGAACTGAGAATAATAATTAAAAAGTTTAATCAAAGTTTAATTTTAATTGATAATTATTAATGAACAGAAGTTCGCTTTACTATTTATTTATTGCTATTTACTACTGTATTTATTGCTATTTACTATCGTATTTACACTGTATTTATTGATATTTACTACTGTATTTATTGCTATATACATAAAAACAAAAAGTAAATTTGATCAAAGATCAAAATGGAGTGATACTAGCATGTAAAGAAACTATCCATTGGTAGAAACCTAATAATATTTTTACACTAGAAGGTCTCGAGGCCATCTTTTTGTCAGGCGCCTCGGAGAATTGTCAGGAACAGAAGAAGAAGCAAGGTTAGAAACAAGAGGGTTTTGATGGTTATGGAGTTTGTAATGGAAGGATTGATACCTGGTTCGGATGAAACATTTAGGTCTTTAAGGATGATTTTATTTATGACTAAGTAAAGAGCATTGATGATTTTACGAAGGATTGGATACGAATGTTTAGTGGAGCCCTAAAGTTCAACTGATATTTTAGAAAATGCACTTTATTTTATATTTGCATAGTTAACAGTGATAAACACATTGTTTAGTTTAATCGTAATCACTACTTTGCCCAACTCTCACTGATACAGGGAAAATATACGTTTTTCAGGAAAAATAAAAAGTATGTATATGTATATATATGTCGTGTTCATTATCTAACACACTTCCTTCAAAATTTTAATCTTCCTGCAGAATTTCGTTTTTGGCAGTCACCCCCTTCTCAAGCTCAACATTTCAATGTTACATATTTACAAATTTAAAAAGAATAAAAAAAAAAAAAGGAGAATTGATCTAAACTGAAGAATTGTTTAACTGTATCCTCATGACTAGGTGGAACGTCTCTGATCAAATTACTGAACAACGTTATATAAACGAATTACCAAAGTAATGTAACATGTCCTACAATCGTAATATAGTATTAAAATTTCCAATTTTACGTATGTACATGTATGTAAAGGAGCCGAATTGGTAATTTGCAGGGAGAACTGATGTAATTACAAACCAGAATAATTACTCGATAAGTGTAACAAGTAGAAGGTAGTATGAAGCTTTGTATTCAAAAACCAAATCCTTTTATATCGTGATAATTTATTGCCAAAACAGTTAATTAAATAAGGTCTCATGGCCGTCTTCTTTTTGGCACCTCGGAGGCTTGTCAGGAATAGAAGAGTAAGCAAGGTTAGAAACTAGTGGGTTTGGATGGTTAGGGAGTATATCTATATTGGAAAGATATCTGGTTCGGGCTAGATTGGTTATGGAACATTAAAGTCTTTATATATGATTTTATTTGTGACAAAGTAAGGAGCATTGAAGATTTTGGATTGTAAGGATTGGATTCGAGAGGAATTCAAAGGTTTTGTGGAGCCCAACGGCTCGACTCTGTGTGTCCAGGCCTTATTACGGTCATGTAGATCAGTCTTTTGTAATGGATTGGAAGTTTAGACCGTTTGTCTACTAAGTGCTGTAATAGTCGGAATCGACGTGCTATTTTTTATCTTTTTAGTCTTGTGTGAGGATGTCAAGTTAGTCCAGATGTAGTAACAATATGTAGTAAGTATGAGCTATCATAAGAGTTTTATGATTGACTAAAATAGAAAAATTGATAAATTGAGATAGGAGTTTAGAGAGCGGAGACTGCCCTGCATGTTCCATCTCTCCTAAGTAATTATGCGCATTGTTTTGTTATATTTTGTTGACAGGAGGGAAGATGATATAAAACACCTATTCGTACCGTAAAAAACCCTATTAATACTAATTAACAACAGTAAATAACAGTAAAATAAAAATGTTATTGAAAGTCTTAGCCTTCCAGGGTGGAAAGTGAAAATTATGTGATGCGAGTACCGCACTAAATGTTTTAGAAATTTATTTCATTAAATTTTAGTTTTTTAAATTATCCTTACCACGTATGCTGATGACACATGTGTGCCCAGAGTTAGTAATTACCCTTTGACTGCATCCCAAACTCTCCAGTCCCATATCACAATCCTTGAAGAATGGTATCGAAATTGGAGGATAAAAATAAATCCCAACAAATCACATTTACTCTTCGTCGTAAACCTGCCGACTGCCCTACAGTATACTTTAATATTGTGGCTCTTACCCCTGTAGAACAGATTTGTTATCTTGGACTACATCTTGACAAACGACTAACCTGGAATCCTCACAAAAGACTGAAAAGATAGGAAACTGCACGCAGATTCCGACTATTGCAGCACTTACTAGACAAACGGCCTAAACTTCCAACTCATTACAAAAGACTGAACTACATGGCAATAATAAGGTCTATCTGGACATACAAAGGCGAGCCATTGGGCTCTACAAAACCTTCGAATTCCTCTCGTATTCAACCTTACAATCCAAAATCTTCAATTCTCCTTACTTTGTCACAAATAAAATCATCCATACAGACTTTAATGTTCCATAACCAATCTAGCCCGAACCAGATATC
>NW_027109449.1:1903819-1912142 GCF_000696795.3 Halyomorpha halys
GGCCTCGTGACCTTATATTGTAAACTGTTTTTAGAGTTCTACTACTGGGTAGTTTCTCTACATCCTGTATCATATTATTAAGTCGTTATGATCAAATTTACTTGTATTTTTTTTATACAGTTGTAAATATCAATAAATAAATAAATAAAAAAAAGTTTTTTAAATTAAAAAAATGGACTAAATTTTGCTTACAGTACTTCAGATTATTAGGCATATTCTAATATTGTGCAGGATTCCTAATGTCATATTGCATTTATTCATTTTAATTTACAACTTTAATTACCATTATTGTTTATCAGGATTATCAGAGATTAGTAAAAATGAGAGATTATGAACGAAAATGGTTCGGGTGGGTAAGAATTTTCGAATAAAAGGAGATATATTAATTTCGGGGCATATCTGCAACGAATGGGATGTTTAAATCTATATAGATGAGTTTATTTGTGACTTAATAAGGAGTATCAACGATTTTACAGAGGATTTTTGATATAAAATTTTGAAAATTGTTAGATTTAAATAACATAGTTTCTATTTATATAAATGATTTCTAAATAACGGGTAATGCTTATGTCTTAATTTCCATTTTTAAAAATTATCTCCAAATATAAAAAAGAAAATATGAGATAGGTTTTATTCTCATTGAAATAGTTTAACAGGGTTTGTAATCCCCATTTTCAAAAAAGTACATTTATTGGATATAATTAACCATTTTGTTTCACATTAATAGAAAAGCAGCAGTTTAAAGTCTGTAAAATCGGAGATAGCCGAGGGTGCCTGATCTCTCCCGATTTTCATCATTCATACACGGGTTTGTTATTTTTTAAAAAATGTTTTATTCTTGGCAGGGAACGAGCTGAATAATAAAAACAAGAGAAGTTTATATAAGTCATTCGCACCTCAAAAAGCCCTTAATATGAATATTTGTAGCAAAATAAAAAAATGAAATTTTCGCTATCTAGCGTTAATGTTTTGTGAACAAATTACTAGACTTTTTTAATATAGTGACTCGTATGGGGAAAGGTAAAGAAAATATTTCGTGAGGTCTATTGTTCACAGAACTACTATAATTAAATAGATGTGAAATAATAAATAGGTCTATTTCTATTTACATTAAGATAGAATTTGATCCTGATTGGGATTTAAGACTAGCTGAGACAGGGCGTGCTAACTAGCATTGGCTTACTCACCTGATTAGCGGGAGCCAGTGAGGGGAAAACAAACAGTGGTCCTAAAATAAGACACTAGCCCCCCTCCATTACTTCTCCTCTGCCAATAGCGCGATCTATAATTAACTTGCAACACTCGAATCTCTCTCAATGGGCATCTTTCTCTTTCTTCTCTAAACAGAACTGTCTGCTCCTCGTCAGTGGCTCTTTCCAAGGTCAGGAATCGTAAAAGCATCGCCCTTTTCCAAGATTGACGGAAGGCTGCAGAGGACAAATTAAATTCTACTGTCAATATTTCGCAGCCCAGATTGTCATATTATAATGATTGATATTCAGAATAATGATTTCCTTACTATATATTTCATATAGGCAAGTGAAAGGAAAATCTGACTATTGTAGGAACAAGGTACTATGGAAAAACAGTAATTATCAAAATCTTCTTTATTTTATATTCGATCATTGTTTATCTTTATTAATAATAAAAGAAGTTAAATTTTTTTCAAATAAAAAAAATTAATCAAAGGTATTAAAAAAGTTTAATCAAAACTATTTTTTTTTCATATTGGTTGAAGATAGTTAACCGTATGAAGTAGATTGTAGTCATATAGATAATAGTAAGAAGATAGTCAGGGTGGTGGTCAATAAATGTATCACAATAGCAAAAGAAAACTATTGAATTTTTCTCAGATTGAAGCAAACATAAAAGAATGTTTTTGGTTGTCATTTGTTTTCAATCTGACAGCCCTGAAAAGTGAGGCGAAACGTTGGTTAACAATAATTTTTTTTTTTCATCATAATCAAATTTGTTCCTTGGAATACAACAATTGAACAAAATATACCAAAAAAAAAAGAGAGATCCGGCACTTTCATATTTTCGATGTCTTAATTGGTTGCGTGAAAACCATTTTCTCGTTTAATTATTTATCTAATTCTGTTATAGTTCGTATTTATCTTATTATTTTTTATTTTTACTAACAATAGGAGATGATAAATTATTTTAAATAAATGAAATTGAAGATACTTTAGAGGAAAAGTTTTTTAAAAATTCAGTATTTAAGATCTGTGTTCAATGACTGCAATCTGGGGCATAAGCAAAGTATGCAGTAATTGACCTTTATAAGACTGGTTTTGAAATTTAATGATTGGTCTGTATAGTGAAAGAAAATTATTAGAAAACTATTGACATTCATATAATGTGTTGGTTAGAGGTACCTGTTGGAAGATGATTGTTGATTGTTTCTTAAAAACGATCGCTTTTTCAAGACAAAGATGGCAATTGGTCACTACATTTTCTAGATTCCATAGCACTGGTGGTTGGTCATTCAGCCAACTGAGAGCAGCACCTTAGTTTGCAGTACCTTTAATATAACTAAATTGAATTCGTCCAGGGGAGGGGGGAGGAGATTCCCTGAACACTCTGCCTAACTATTCCAATGAATATAAAGCCTACCAAGTATTAGAGATCACTTGATTTATCAGTTATTATTATAATCGTTTGGTTGTTTTTGAGAATATCAAAAAAAAAATATAGAAAGTCAATTCTGTAAAGTGAAACATCTTGCCTGTCGATTTTATCAAAAAATTCTTGCAACTCTCCAAGTATATACCCACAATTATTGTGTTGTTTCAGTTTCGTACAACTTTTCATTTTTGAGCAAGGTTTTTCACTCGCACAGACCATTTCGAAAGACTCTTTAATTTTAGAATCTGGTTTGTTTGTCATAAAATCAGTCTTTTTGCCACATTGTCCACGTAGATTTTCAATATATATTAAACATAGGTTGCAAGTTCTTTATTCAATATTGCTTCATCATTTATATTTTTTATATATATCCCTTTATTTATTTTTTTGAAAATTGCATTATTTATAAATTGTCCTTTTTCTAAAGGTTTCTACTTTACGAGTAATTACCTTTTTAATTTTTTTTTATTTATTAAAAAAATATGTAAATTGAAAATAGGGTAATTTAATTTCGTTGTGAGCCAGTATATAGTGCCTTGGCGGCTACAGTTCGCGCTGATTATTCCAAACAATTCTCATAACTGTATGGACCTCCTTTGAATCACGTTATGCAGAATTTCGTTTAGCATGATTTTAATAAAGGAAACAAAATTATACAAAATCATCGAGGTAAAGAGCTCGAGGCGGTGCGCTCCTGGGTAAATATCCTCTTGAATCTTTAATTTATTCCCTCACTACTGCTCTTATGCTTCAGTTCATTTTTAAAAGGTCTGCCAAGTAGGTTAGTATAGCTCCCACACCATTTCTATTCGGCACATAAGGGAAAACAAATGTAAACAACAAATGTGCAAAAAATGAAATAAAGATGAGTTTTCTAACAAAATTAATGTTTTTTGGACAAATTAAAGTTGTATATGAATATCATTTTCTATTGATATGATAGCTTAAATTTTACTTTGCCAAATTGGTGTTAGAAATCTACATTTTTACTAAACATTTAACTAATTTTCATGAGACACTATTATAATGATTTATAAGAAATAATTTCCATAAGTACACTTATTGACATTTGACAGACAGTGTAATGAAGAAAATGTGCCCCAGTTTTGCTATTATCTCACTTCAATATAAATTTCATTTATAAAAGTCAACAAAAAAATTCCTTTAAACACGAAGGAAAAGATATACTTTACTACGACATGCTGTTTATGTTAAGATGTTTCCTATTTTAATCCTTGAGTATTGTAAATAAAGTGTAAGTAGATCAAGGTTAATAGACTAGGAAAGATTCCAACACCCATTGTCCTTAGTTTCAAAAATACTAAAAAACAACTAACGAACAAACGTTTTGATAAAATCAAAATTACATTTGTATGCTCCAACAATTGTATTTTTCAACTACTAACATGCATTTTCTGATTTTGAAAATAATTCAATTTTTACCTTGAACATACAAAAGATCCAGTAAATGTCTTAAAAAAGAAGGTATAGAGGTATAAAACTATTCACTAGGTGAACACCACATCCAAGAAAAAAATAAAATTCTAGCTCATTTTTTATCTGACAGCTCAATACATTAGAAACTACCAACCGCTCGAAAAAAAACAACCATATTAATGCCTATTTTTAAAATAGAATAAATGTATGACTTAATTTAACTCTCTACGTTCAAAAATTAGCGAGATCTAATAATGCAAAAAGCAATGTATTTTTTTTTCAAATAGTGTGAAATTAACATTTTTTGATTAATTTTGGCAAATGAGGTGCAACTATTTGACACCTATAGGAATTTATGCATTAGATAAATGCAGCATGCTGTAGTTTATAGTATGTTTTTATGGTAAATAAAATTGGAAACATTTATTAAGTAAAATACTTACTTCATGGGTCAAAAAAGAAATTATTATATTTCATCTAATTTTTTTTTCGAAAGTATTATTTCACAATTTTGAGGTATATTTTCAATTTTATCAATAAGGTTTTTGATAATGAAGACAATCAATACTGCTATGGAACAATCACCTGCCTTATGCAGTGCCTTTAAGGGGCAGGGAGACCTGGAGGACCTACGTGTTGTGCGGGTAGGGTATGTCGCAGCGCCGTCAGCCCAGCTCATCTAATTTGGAGGTAACGGGCTTAGGCCAGGGATAACAAGGGCTAACTAACCCCTCAGGCCTCTCTACTAACTTTACTGTGTCTTATGGGTATTATATATTATATTATTATATATCGGGTCAAGGGGAGTTTATTCAACAAAAAAGGAAAAAATATCTCCAAAATTAACAGTTCTATAGCATAATTTAACATTGCAAGTTTTCTATTATTCTCATTTCTCCAGAAAACAATAACTTTAAAAATCGAAAAGGTAGAATAGTCTACACTGTAGTATTGAAAAAAAAATGAATGTTCTAAATCAACGAAATTATATACCGGAACCAGTGTTGGGATATTATTATATTCAATAGTAGTGAATAGATTCATTGACAAAATATTAACTTTCTGACAATAAAAAAACATAATCTAGGCCATATTCATTTTTAAGCGCTCAAATATTGAACAATATCGGTCCCAAATGAACAATTACTTCACGTGATACAATTTAAAAAAAAAATAATTGTTTCCAAAAATTTCTTATTCTGATTGAAGAAGTATTGGGAAAACTATTAATATTGTGAAAAAATATTATTCTGAACAATTTAATGCTAATAGTCTTCTGTACAGAAAATAGTTCTTGAGATATCTAACTGATTTTAATGTTAAGATACCTTTGAATTAATGTTTCATAAGGTTAGATTGCTACAAAAATAGTTTGATGCTACACGGAAGAGATAAAAATATCTAGTTCCATAAGCTATAGAACAAACACGGATACCAAAGTGTATAAACAGCGCGAACAAAGCCTTCTTCTCTCAGTCAAGAATACTTAAATTCCGAAAAATCGCAAAAATCGGAAACTAAGAGTGTACAATGCCATGATAAAGCCAGCTCTGATATACGGCTGTGAGACTTACGCTCTAACAGGTACTCAGGACGGTAGAATCGAGATATTTAAATGAAAAGTCTTCCGTACAATTACAAGATTGATCTGGGATCAGACCCGTAATAGATGGAAGAGAACTGATAGTAAACTGCTTGCTATGATGACAAGGTTAATACGGGTGGGACATATGGCTCGAAGCAATACATCTGGACGCCTCTACACAACAATAAACTTCAATATAGTAGCACGTGGAAGGCCAAAAACCAAAGAAATAGACAAAATCAACAAAAATGCGAAAGAGCTGCATGCAGCAAACTGGAAAGTAGTAGTAAGATAGGCAGGTGTGGATAAGCCTAGGTAGAAAAAAATTTCTGCTTTTATTTTTGTTCGAATTGATAACAAAGTCCATGTTTTCCAGCTAGTATCTCTAGGTTAATTAAAAAAAAAATTTTTTTTTATTAATTAAAAATATAAAGGTAAATAAAATAATTGTTTCATCATTTTATTTCATGTTAAAATCCCTTATCGTAATTGAGTGACGTGTTTTTGAAACATCATTATTATTGCAGCTATTATACGACATTTGGTTCTCTTCGGTTAGCCACAAATTTATCATCAAACATATTCTGAAGAATGTATAATTTTGTTTTGTTTTAATTTCTCAACGTGTTTAGAAATAACAGACCTTTAGCGTACAAATCGAAATAAATAAATTGATGGTTCGCTGCTTTTGGATCAGGGAAATTAGTAATTTAAAATTGGTTTATTTAAAAAAAAAATTAGAATCTTTGATTGAAAATTCCAGAGAGTGCTCCAGAAAAATCAAAAAGGGTTTACAAAGTTTACTTCAGTTTTAAAATGAATTTCATTCGCCATGAGATTCTGAAAGCTCTTTTTACAAAAATGGGGATGCCAGAGGGCCTTGAACCCTCTGCACAAGGCTCCTCTATGTCATTATTTGATTTTTTTTACATCTGAGAATTTTTGATAATGAAATATCAAATAAATCGACCCTAATTTTTTTATTTTTTTTATATTAGTATTTCGATATAAATATTTAATACCTAAAGTGGATTACTAAACCTCTCAGTAGTTCTCCAAATGCTTCCCATTTTATTCTATTGGTTACTAAAATGGATGCAACAGTATCTCACCCTCTCAGGTATCAAACAAGAACTTACCTTATTGGCTCATAGGGGCGGATTAAGTTGAAAGCAACATCACTTGTTGTAGAGATATTGTTAGAGCTCTCAACAAATTGTTCCATACGATATCACCCCGTCCCAATCAGCACACTACTCCACTCGGCTAATGTAATTGCTAACGTTGCTCTGTCCCTGTATCTATGTTTTTCTTTGAAGTCTGTAAACTATTGCACTCCATAGCGTGTGATCCAGATTAAATGAACCATTATCGAGATTGCAAATTTTACTATAAGTTACGACTGTTATTTTTCAACAGTTTTGTGTCAACCTGAATTAATATAACAATGAAATTTGTTACATCTGTATTTTTTGTTTTATTAACAAGCATTCATAATTAAATTATAAAATTGGTCCATTTACTTCTTTAATATTCAATATTCTATAAGAAACAGTAGTATTATAAATAATTCATGTAAAAAAAATTTTGTTTACATCTAAATTATATTAAATTTAGTTAAAGACCAGCAAATGCACTATTCAGGCATGGCATAAGGGAGACAGCACCAAGAGGTTCATCTTTCTGACGTTAGGTAAATTATTTTATAAAATATTAAGAGGTCCTTCATCCAACTCCTTTTCAACCTACGTTTTGCAGTTTAGATTGCACTATTATTATTATTTATTTTTGTTTTTTTTTTGTCACCAGGAAAAAGAAAATCAATTCCAAATCTTTATTCCAGGATTTTCATTTTTACATCAATTTAGTGCCTCCAAGTTTTTGTAATCACTTTTCCCCTAAATTTTACTGATTTTTATTACGTATTTGTTTTTGCACCTTGACTGAGGCACTTATTATAAGCTTAGTCCATGAGTAAATTGTGTTTCCTTAGATCTAATACATAAACCAAATTTTCAAAAATCTGTGCTAGTGATTTAGTTATAGTCATAGCAAATTCCAATTTTAAAGGGAATTGTGTATTTTCCAGTAGTAAAGCCCAGATTTCCGATTTTGCTCCAACCTTGTAGTTTACTATATAGCACAAATATGAAGTGGTGATTTAACAAAATTTTTAAAAATATTGCTAAAATTGAAAGATAAGAATGAATAATAATAAAAAAATATTATTCAAATTATATATTAAAATGTAGTAAAAAATATATGTTTATCTATTCTAGAGATATTGTTATATTATGCAGAAGGTGGAAATATTAAAATGTATATTTTTTCCATGAATAAATATTAAGATTGGTGTACTTATTTAAATGTGAATAAAAATAATGTATACATAACAATAAATTAAGTACAAATTTAATATTATATAAAATATTATATGTAACTAGATCTTGAAATGTTCCTAGACCCATTGAAAAATATATTTTTAAAAAGTAAATGAAGTTTTCAATTTAAATTTTAGTCAATTCATATTCTGAATTTAATTTTTATATATTTCAATTAGTATGTTATGGCGTTTTCTAAATAAACCGTTTTGTCAAATTTAATAACTGTTTTTAAAATTTATTACTAATTAGGCATATAATATTTAATATAATTATTAGTAAAAATACTAGA
>NW_027109449.1:1912427-1917039 GCF_000696795.3 Halyomorpha halys
ATAGAATTTAATATAAGAAATTAAAATATTTTATGTTGAAATTATATTAAACCAAAATAATTACATATGGTAATAAGTTATGGTAGCGAATTCTATAAAGACTTTTTTATAATGAGTTTATTGTAAACTTATACAACTAAACCATTATCAATTAAAACATTTTAAATTTTAATTTAAATTCTTATCCTCATCTAAAAGTCTACTAGGGCTTGAAAGCTGGATTTTCAAAATGGCTTCTTCTAAAGTACCTTTGATTTTGTTTATTTATAATATAATAATTACAGTTTCGTTTTTTCGTATTTATAAAAAATTGATGAATATATATTATGAAAAAAATTAATATTTAACTGAAACAGAAAGGAAGAGAAGAAATTCCCTAAATGAATATCCCATAAATAAATATTGGAAAAGAGTTGTTGAATTTAGATTTTAGAAATATAATTACTAGAAAGTAATGAAGAGTGCCAAAAAATAAACTTAAAGAACGAGATGTATGAGAAAGCATATGTTAATAAATTTTTCTATATAATATGTTAATGTATGTGTAACGTTTTCTTGCACTAAGGTACTCACTATAAACTAATTTCTAATCAAAGTAGGATGGTAAGGTAAAGTTTGTCATGAGCTCACTATACCAAAATTTTCTATTGTATATTTGTATCAGTAATTTTGTTATAAGA
The DNA here is from genome assembly GCF_000696795.3 of Halyomorpha halys. Classification (NCBI taxonomy): domain Eukaryota; kingdom Metazoa; phylum Arthropoda; class Insecta; order Hemiptera; family Pentatomidae; genus Halyomorpha; species Halyomorpha halys. Next base: position 1,913,108 of record NW_027109449.1, read on the forward strand.
AATCTATTGGGATTAGGATGAGCAGCCACGCTTTGAGTATAATTTTAAATAACAATAACAGAATATAAAAAAGTACATTAAGAAGCAGTAGTCTTCATTTGCATATTCCCTAGGCCAAGCAGTTTTTTTTTAACATTACTATACTTCTTAAGACCTAATTAGAAACAGACTTGTGCTATCTCTAAAGTCTTAAGCACAGAACTCAAGAAGTTCGCTCTTAACTTCGGTCCTGGACTTCCTTTAACTGAAAGTTAAGGAAAAGTAAGAAGCATAAAGAAAGTTGATAGTGGTTAGAGTTTTGTTACAAAATTATCATATTATAATATATTTAGAGAAAGTGTGATAAAATAAAAAGGAATAAGTTGTGAATATCAAGATACTCTCGTTCTTATTTATGCGTTAAATAGTAAAATGTTTGGGCCTGGTATGAGATGATAAAATGAATACTTTTAAAGTAATCTCATAAGTACGGTTTTATGAAATGTACTGATTCACCTACCACCTTTGTTCGTATCTTTTCCTTTCTTCGTTGATTTTACTCAGCAGAATATTATTTTTATTAATATTAATATTATTATAATTGTTAATAAATTAAAATCTGGACCGCCACAACCCATGAACATGAATTACATACATACATTCCTGACGTCATTTGCCGCTATCTGTCGAACAAATTTATTTAAATGTCCATGTAATTTATTGTGAAACCGTTTTAAGTCATAAGAATGTGGTTCGTTACAGTTGGAATGCGTAGGTCGGTGTAATGGTCTTGTTTGCAACCTATAGTGGTGAATTCGTTGTGAGTCTTAAATTTGTAATTTTTTTTTTATCTATGTCTTTTTAGCCGGTCCATAAATTTGGTAGGCGTAAGTCCATATTGGTTTTATTAAATAATTGCATACGTTAAGTTTCTGTCTGAGGGATAATCTGTGTAGTATGGAATATAATAGTCTCAGTAGGAAATTTAGGGTTTCACGTTTTATCTTGACGTGTGGGTCCCATGTCAATCTTCTGTCATATGTTCTAAGTAAGTCTATGTTAACTGAAATTTTACATATTAATTTAATTTTAAATTTTTCTTTAGAGGGACACCATAAATTTGAGCGTCAACTCTGGCAAAGACATAAGTCAGTCTTAATAAATACAAAACTGGTACTCCCGGTTTTTCCCCGTGCCGAAATCTGGGTTGGTACCACTACACCGGCTGTTCCCTTAGAGGGGAAGTACTTGTATTTGGAATGCTGGTGGTGGGAGACTCCCGTATTTGTGAAATTCAAAAAATAAAATATAATTCAATGCCTATATTTACATTTTATTTCTATTTACCGCCAGTCGGAATAGCCCCTCCCTATTCCTAGTATGCTAAAGGCAAAATATGCTAACATCGATACACCGCCTTTAGCGTACCCGGCAGCTTATGTTATAATGCCACACTGGCAAAACAAGATTCATATTTTGCCTGCATATATACTCTCATTTCTTTCTTTTGTATATATTTAATTTGTTGTTCTTAATTTTTTCTAGGAGGTCAGAAAAAAATTAAGTATAAAAACTGACTGAGGTTAGATAATATTTAGAGGAAATAATTGAATTATAATTAATCATAATAGATAATAAATTATGTAAAATTTCCTTGAAGCATGTATCCATGTAGAGATATATTATATAAATGTATTTGCATTTCAAAATCAGGGGAAGTAATTCAGCTGACTGTATCTGAGGCAATAATGAATCTCATCTACTACCCTAATAGTAATTCTTGTTTCAACAAAGACATGATCTCAGTACTCTGAGGTACCAAGATATTTTGCTGAAGTAAAAAATAAAATAAGTTGTTATCCCTCATGAACATTATGCATATACGGGTCAAATTATTTTTTTTGATTAATTTATTTATTGTTATTTACACCTGTATAAATATATACACATCAAGTAAATTTGCTGTAAGTGATATTATGACATGGTACAAACATGTGGGTAATCTAGCTATTGATAGAACTCCAAAAACATTTCTAAAGGAGAAGATATCGAGGCCATCTTCTTTTCAGGCGCCTAGGAGGATTATTAGGTAGTAAAGGAGAAGCCAGGTTAGAAAAAAGTTGATTTGGGTGGTTGGGAAGTTTATTATGGAAGGATTGGTATCTGGTTCTGGCCAAATCGGCAACATAGGGGACATTGAGGTCCTGATGGATGATTTGATTCAACCATCATTTAATTCTAAACTCAATATTGAAAATACTAAGAATATTTTATGGAGTTATCCTGTCAAGTTGAGAGAAATAATTAAATAAAAAAATGAGCATTAAGGATTTTACAAAGGATTTTGGACAGTAAGGATTGGATTCGAGAGGAATTAGATGGTTTAGTGGGTTAAATTTAATGGTTATGTTTATCTTGGTATTATTGACAGGTGAGTCTTGGTTAGTTCAATGTTTATTATGGAAGGATTGGTATCTGGTTCTGGCCAAATCTGCAACATAGAGGACATTGAGATCCTGATGGATGATTTGATTTGTGACAAAGTAAGGAGCATTAAGGATTTTTCAAAGGATTTTGGACTGTAAAGATTGGATTCGAGAGGAATTAGATGGTTTAGCGGGTTAAATTTAAATGATTTTAATAATTATGTTTATCTTGGTATTATTGACAGGTGAGTTATGGTTAGTTCAATGTTTAACTCCCTGTTCCGCAAGGTACAGTATTAAGTTGAAAAACAAAAATAAAATTCGACTCTAATGCTCATCGAGCTAGTAATGGAATCCATACCTAGGTCAGAAGGGTATGTTACAAGATATAAAGTAACAGCTGTAGTTACTGGTAGCAGTTACAACCAGTCGTTTCAGGGACTGTTACTGAACATTTAATAGAAGTGGAGCAGTTTAGAGGTCTATAAAAGCCAGATCCTGCATCTGTACATCCAGCCTGCTTTAAGGTACCGGCTCTATATTTCTTATATCTCTACAGTCCAAGTAACATAAACACTAAGTCCCTCTATTTTATGTATTTAGTGTTACTAGCTAACGTATTAATTCTAATAATTAAAATTAAGAAATAAAATGAATTAAAATATAGCGAAATTGTATATAACTAAAACCTGTGGGAAATATTATTTTGTGCGCTATTTGGAGTTTAAGAATTGATTGAAGATTATTTTTTTTTTTTTTGATATGAAAAAATAAAAAAAATAATTCTTCTAAAGAATGGCCCTGGAGCCAGACGTTATCGAGCGCTTGAGCGACTTCTAGATATACGACAGCTGCTTAACATTCTTCTGTAGTGCAATATATAATAGAATAAGAATTTTTAAAAAATCTATACAGGAATTTCTTCTACAAACTTTTGATTATATTAGAATTTTCTTAACAAAATTCTTGTCAAAGTTTAGTGGTGTCCTTCATCTTCAGGATAATTACCTATATTGCATAATTAGCATACAGATAAAATTATTTTTTTATATCAGGGCACTATTCATCTGATTTATTTATTTCTTGACTAATTCAATAACAATATTAAACTGGATTTAGTGAATGACACAATTCTTCCTTATTTAAATACAATAATTTATTTCATATCATCAGCAACAACGTTTCGAGAAATTTTCCCCATCTTCAGGTTGCTAAAAAACCAAATTCAACAAAACCATAAACATGCGCTTACAACAACACTAATATATCATATATACTTAAGAACTATTTATATACTATTTACTTGATAACAAAAACCTATATATAACATATAATTTTCTCCTTTATTGTCATTCTTGCTAATATATAATAATATTAATGTCATTTAATGAATAAAAACTTGTTACTAGTCATAAAGTTTAGGAGAATAATTAACTTCCTGAACGTTATCTTCCATATATACAGGGTGGCACTGGGAAAGGTCAAGCCGTTACAAGTGATGGCGGCAATTAGAGTGAGAGGTGCCCA
>NW_027109449.1:1919079-1929941 GCF_000696795.3 Halyomorpha halys
AAAAAAAAAAAAAAAAAAAAAAAAAAGTTTCTCTACACGCATGTAACACTCCAATTTAACTTAGATCAGAGTTACTAATTATATTATAATGTAAATAGCAATAAATAAATATTAAAAAAAAATTACACAAATGTCGATTCATAACAAGTATATTTTTGGAGCTATATATCATCTCAAATTTTAAAATAAAACTTTTTTTTTCTTTACTGTGGTGTCCATTTACTTATAACGATAATATTGGTTGATATACGAAATGTCACAATCTCTCGAAGATCATAACACCAAAATAATATACGGAAATGCTTCCAGAGGCACATCAGTCTTATCACCTTTAAAACGAGAAAAGGAGACTCAAGTTAAATCGGAATACATCATTACAATTTTTTTATTAAACTCAAGTAAATGAGCTAAAAAAATTACGTTAAGGACCACTAATATGTTCTGTGAGTCTAGCTTATTCGTTACACCACAAATAAAGTGACCGAAACGATCCAATATATATTTTTAACAAAAAGCCGTATTTTACAAGTTTATTATAGAGTTCTGTGTCAATAATTTAAATAAAGATTGAAAAAAATAAATTTTTCTCAACTTTGAATGACACAATGCCTACCGAATTTGTCTGTCAATTTCTTTTTTTTTTTATAATGAACTCGCCTTTTTTTTTTCTAAGTGGGTAACATTTTTTTAACTAGGCTGAATGTACAAGGCTCAGAATTTAATGAAAAAATATTTGTGAAAGGATTTTATTTTTTTTTTATTTCTAGGAAATCAAACCTACCTTACCAGATTCGTATGCAGTGATGCTACTCCAACACAGAGAGTTGTCATAAAGTAAAAATGAAATATTTACCAATTTTACGAGTTTCCGATTGAACTCTACAAAATCCATTGGACAAACAATCAAAGTGACCCAATAAAAAAATCGGACAGGCAAACAGACATAGACGAGTCGAGTCACGTCTCCGCTGATAGACGGACATAAAATAAAAGCCGCCTGATTGAGGCCGCTTCGAATCAGCTGTCCATTGTGTGTTTTTTTTTTCTGTGAGAGAGGGAGCAGGAGTGTCATCAGAGTTTGTATTTGCTTAATGCAGGCTATGTACTGTGGGACAAATAAAAACAGAACTGATTTTAGCTATTCTTAAATTAAAAAAAAAAATTGAGCAGGAGAATTCTGTAACCAAGATTGTATTTCTCCTTATTATAGTAGGTGTTAGCATTGGGGATATTGCGATCTTAGCGAAAAATATTATTTTAGACTCCCTGGGGATCATACACCATCACCTGCATGGGAATTAGCTCGGAGATTATTCTTTGTTTTATTTATTTATTTTAATATTTTGTGTACTCTCTATTTGTGTGTTTTAACGTATTTATTCATTAAATTATTTTATTTTATTAGTACTATTGTTTTTTTTTTGTTTTTTTTTAAACTTATTTATCCATTCAAGTGTTTCCTGTAACCGTTTTTTTATTATATTTTCCTTTGTGTTAGTCTTATTCTCGTACAATGTATCTATTTGTTTGTTTTTGGTAAACTGATCTACTGCTGTGACTATGAATGATGGTCTGATCTCACATTGCCGTCTAATATTGAATTTGTTTAGCGGGTCACTGAAGAGGATCTAGGAGGGTGAATTCCGAAGAGCGAATTTGTTGATCGGGTGAATTAAAAAATTGTGAAATGGTGAAATTGGAGGAGCAGAAATGAGAAAGAAAATTGTTTACTATATCTTATTATTGTATCCCTTTTTTTCTGATTATACCATGTATGTGTAATTTATATATGTACGATTACGGATTGATAAGTATTCTGTGAGAGATAGCAACCTAATGTATTTAGGCAGCATAGATAAATAAAGTATTTCTCTCTCTATATATTTTCTTTATTTTTGAGGGGCAAAACAAGTGGACATTAATTCAGTTTTCCATTAATAATTAAAATATTGTGGAGAGAGAGAAGAAATACATTGAAACTTTTAAAGGTACTGCAAATCCCAACACAATTAACATAAACATTTTGGACCCTCTAACAAACAACTAATAATGTGCTGTAACATTTGTTCGTTACTTGGAGGAAGGATTATTATGGAGGGGTACGCTTCCAGGGTGAGTTACGGCAGAAGGCGGGGTCTATTCCTTTGGTAGGCGTGGCATCCAGTACGCCATAATTGCCGTATCGTTGCCGCTCCCCGTATGCCAGAAATCGCTTTTAATGGATTAAAAAAAAGTTGAGAGTTACTCTATGAGTTGCTCATTTGTTTTTGAATCAGTATAATTTCTCAGTCATTTTTGTTGTTAACATTAAATATTTAAAACAATAATATTTACTTATTATAATAATTTTTTTTTAATAAACGACTTTCTCTCTTACATCAGAAACAATCATTTATTTGTATCAAAATTTATATTTTAATGTTTTCCTTGAAAGAAATTAATATATTAACTGTTCCTAGGAAACATTAATTGTAAAATTGAACTAGATAATTCAATTTTATATCCACTCCTTACTTTTTAGAACAGTAAATTTTTTTTGGGATCCTCATTATTCACATTGAAATGAGTCTGAACGAAACTGAGAAAGACGCAGGAATTTATCGAGAACGGCTAAATGTATTTCAGTATAGAAATAGTAAATTATTAGAAAAGGTATATAACATAACAAATAATGAATAACATTTACTACAAATTCAATTTTCTTTACATTTGCGAAATTAACGGTTTTACAGATAATTACATTAATGAGCGAAATCCCTATTAACTATAACGTAAAGAGTCCTTCAACGAGCGTCGCCTGATCCCAACCGCTTAGCGTCATTTTAACAAAGGAGAGTAGGGTTATGTTATGTTATGGGTTAGTTATGTTGGTTTTTAGCTTCATGCTGTACTAATGCTATTTTATTGGGATCTACTTCTTTATTTCTAATATCATTTCTATGTTGATATATTATATCCTCCAAACATTATATCAACACAGAAATGATACAAGAAATAAAGAAAAGGATCCCAATAAAACAGCATTAGTACAGCATGCAACATAATTTTGATTATGATAACACCATAATTTTACATAAAGAAAAAATATATTCAAAAGAAAAATACTTGAGTCAATTTATATATCAGAGAACATCAATTATACAGTTAATTTTAAAACAGATACTAGGAATTTTAACCAACATTATGCAGAGAATTTAAGAAAAATAAATTTATGAAAAATATTGGAGGAATCTTGTTACTATTTACAATTAATTTTAATATGAATTTCATAATTGGAATAAATACTGCATTTACTTATATTTATTCATCTATGTTTTAATAACTTTCACATTTACTTTGTTTTGTTTTTGTAAACTTTTACTTCACATGTATCTATTGACTTATTTCACTTATCATTATCATCACCTATATTGTTAACATTCCATCACATTTTTTCACTTATTTCTATACTTTATTACTAATTTTTATTCTTTTTATGTACTTCTTTTTACATCTCACCTTGTACTTTTATATATATTTTTATTTTATTTTATAAAATTTCACTTCCGATTTTTAAATTACCTTATTTCACTTTATATTATTCATGTTACTCCTGTTATCTTTACTATTACTATTATCAGTATAGATAAATGATTATTTTCACGATATATAAATACTACAGTTCTTATCATTGTCTAATTATTTTTCTTACCTATTTCTTTGTATTTTTTTTTAATACTACCCTTTTTGCTTTTACTTATTATGTTACTTTTTTTTTACAATCATAGTTATTATATCCTATATTGTATCAACTACTCTACTATACTTTCTTTAGTATAATCTCTATTATTATTATCATATTTCTGTATCTTTCTCTTATCATTTTTTATTTTTCGTCATATCTTTATGACTACTTCCTGTATACTTGACGTATTTGAAATAGAAATATTAGCCGTTAAAGGACTGGCCACTTCCTTCACGCTTCTGTTTTATTGTCGCCTTCTGTTCAACCTTTACCTTTGAACAAGTAGTCACAGAACAAGGTCCTGACTTGTTCTTTGCTCATTTATTATCATTTTAATATCATAATTTTTATTTATAATTATTCTTTCAAGACGTTTATTTAATCTCTATTTTTTTTGTTCGTCTCCTGCACTTTTTTAACTGTATATTTTACGTATTTTTCAAAATTTTTACTCTTACCATTGTTACTTATTTTTTATTCTTATCATTATTTATTCAATTTTATTTTATATTGATACTATTTTACGTCTTCCTTCCTTTTATTTATATATAATTTCTTATCACTTTATTTTTACATAATATTTATCCTAGCTTAAATTGCCTTATTGTATCTTATTGTTGTAATATTCTCAGGTTTTTTGTATCTTGTTAGCCCTTATAATGCCCTGCAAACGTCGGAAAATAAATAGTTGTAAACTATTTTTGTTTCTCTTTTGACCGCAACCCTGACCATCTTCTTATATATGAAAATAGAACAACTTTTATAACGTATAGCTGAACTATCAAAAATAATAAAGAGAATAAACTAATACATTTAACATTACAAAAATATGTTAAGAATAAAAATTATAGCTTTTTAATGTATATATGTATATATAATAATGATAGTAAAATATATGTTTTTTAATTAACAACTTATTAAGTGAAAATTTTTCCATGTGTTATGTTTCATGTAATTTCTAAATATCTCCTTCACCACGACCACTAACTGTTGATGGTCCTAAATCAAGATCGGTTTACTGAAATAAATCAGTGGGCCAACACAAAGCTAATAAGAACCACGCCCCAACAAGATATACCGACGTGGAGAGGATACCCTCCAGCTGTGTCTACTCGGGATATACAGGGCCTCTTGAATCCATGCATTAATAACTCTGAGCCATAACTTGCTACCATCTGTCTACTCCTGAACTAGTTCTGTTCCTTTTTAATTGATGTCGGTCTCTGAGGGATCGGATGTGGTTCTTCTCCTTAGTCCTTCAAGGATAACAGGATAGTCTGGAAAAAGAACAGGAAATCGAGCAAGGGCAGTGTTAAATTTGAACGTTTTCCTCGTTTGCATTTCAGTAAGCTCTTCGATTGGCGGTTTTGAGAAGCTTTTAAAATTGATCTTCCTATTACCTTATTTACAAGATAAGTATTGCTCAGTTGAATAAATAAAAACTTAATTACTTGTGAAAAAAATCTCAAATTAAATATTTATTCTTTTTCTCTCTAATGCAGTTGAACGTAATTATCGGATTACATACTTTATGAAGAAAAGCGTAGAAATAACCTACCTACTTATAGTTTTCATGGTTATATTTCCTACAAGAAATTATTCATTCTTTCAGTTTAACGTCTCTGTCTAAATTGCCAATCCATTACAAAAGACTGATCTACATGACTATTATAAGGCCTATCTGGACATACGGAGTTGAGCTTTGGGGCTCCACTAAACCATCAAATTCCTCCAAAATCCAATCCTTACAGACAAAATCCTTCGTAAAATCCTTAATGCTCCTTACTTTGTCACAAATCAAGTCATCCATCAGGACCTCAATGTTCCATATGTTGCCGATTTGGCCAGAACCAGATACCGTTCCTTCCATAATAAACTTCTCAACCACCCAAATCCACTTGTTTCTAACCTGGCTTCTCCTTCATTACCTAATAATCTTCCTAGGCGTCTGAAAAGAAGATGGCCTCGAGATCTTCTCCTCTAGAAAAGTCTCTACAATAAAAGTGACCTACATGAGTTTGTGACCTATCTAAAACAGTTAACTCGAAAGTAGTGAGTTCATGTAACTCGGAAACTATACATATTCTATACTAGTATATGTGTTATAGATACCTACTCGAATTAGAAAAATAATGAAATTCTCTATGATACAAAAATAAGTCGGACCAATATTAGCAAATATATTTCTTTTCATCTATTCATATTAAAATAAATGTGTATAAAAAGCTATTGAGTTACTATATTTTTCTTTTAATTTTTGGTAAATGATATATGTGACAACATTAAAGGTAATTATTTTTAAAAACCTAAATCGGAACCTGAATTTCTATCTTTACAATACTTTCTCATCATATGTTCCTTTTTTACTGATAGATTATTCAAAGTAAACCTCAATGGTTCCTGTTCATCCCTCTTCTCTCAGTCCGCTGGTGTTCCTCAAGGTAGAATCCTCGGTGCCTTCCTCTACACAGTCTATACAGCTGAAATCACAACCAATCCTAACACCATCCTCTCCACGTATACAATAACACATGTGTGCTCGAAATTAATAATAACACTCTGTTTGCATCCCAATCTCTCTAACCTCATATCACAATCCTCGGAGAATGGTACCGAAATTGGAGGATAAAAATAAATCCCATCAAATCACCTTTACTCTTCGACGTAATCATGCCAACTTTTTATACATGATTCTAACTAGATTGAAACTAGTCCCAGTTAATATATAAAAACAAAATTCTGTATTATTCTAATAACATTTTTGTTAGAAATTATTTATTTTGTATAGCATGGACTACATCTGGACAAACGACTAACTTACGATTTCTTAGCAATTACAATAATTTGTAATCGAAGAAGAACAATTCTGTACATATATGAAATTCTAATAATTACTTATTTAGAGAAGTCTAAAAAGGAGGATAAAAATAAATACCATCAAATCACCTTTACTCTTCGACGTAATCATGCAAACTGCCCTTCAGTTAACTTTAATAATGCTGCTCTTATCCCATTAGAATAGATCCGCTAGCTTTGACTACATCTGGACCAACGACTAACTTACGATTTCTTTGCAATTACTATAATTTGTAATCGAAGAAGAACAATTACTGTTGGAAATAATCGTAACTTTATTTTCAATAACTTTACGATCTATTTTAATGGTAATTTTGGACTCCCAATTACAATTAGAAGTTAAGCCTTTGTAATTGCAATTACCAACTACATTGTTAAGGAATTGTTATTCTCCTCCTAAAATTCCAAGTAATTACTATAAAATAAAAGGAACTGTACCGTAGTTCCAATTACTTAAGACCACATACGAAACTTCTGTTTTAAAAAGTCTCCAAAAGATAAAAATGATATCCAATTTTATTTTATCTTTTTTTATTTTTAACAAATTGTGGTCTCCTTATATACATGCTGAATATGAAAATAAACTGAATATTATGATCGCGCGGTTGCATATCCATTTATCTTCATTTTTCCTATTTTTTACATACTAAATGTTATGTGTTTTCCGAGGTGCTGGAAAGGAAAATAAAATCGATTTTATGGTCGCGCGCTTCCACATCTATTAATTTCAACTTTTTTTTTTTGCAAACTCAACTTTTATCAGTCGCTAGCTTTTTATACATGATTCTAACTAGATTGTAGCTAGTTCCGGTTAATATGTAAAAACAAAATTCTGTATTGTTCCAATAACATTTTTGTTAGAAATTATTTATTTTGTACATATATGAAATTCTAATAATTACTTATTTAGAGAAGTCAGTGATATATAACTAGAGATGTCGATTGCTCAGTTACGGATACTTAACTAATAAACAGTACTGTCAATTCTCCCGACCGAAAAATACCCATTTAGCGCTATGAAAATTCCTGTTTTACCTGACAAATACCCGCCATCTACCCCCTCTTGAAGAATCGTTATAACTGTAACTGCACGGTTCTTACAGTCATAATTGTACTGTCACACTAGCACTGGCTTGATAGTTGATAGTACAAGTAGTGATAGTGAAGCAATTGTCATGTTAAATATTACATGTATAAGCCTTGACATTGAACTATCGTATAATTTTCGTTATCGCGGCTAAAGGTTTAGCCACTAACATAGTGTATGTATTAATTATTTTATATATTTTTGTTTGAGAGTGGTTTAGTTTATTCTTATTATTTATAATTGACCCTTATCGGTCGTAGGTCACCTATCACGTGACAACAGTACTTTTTCGTAGGTCACATGGAAGGTGACAAGGCGAAATACATCCAAACTATATATATATACTATACTATACATCGAAACTATATATACATCGAAACTATACATACTATTTTGATAAAATTTTAAGTTCTAGTGCAAATCTGTTATATAATAAGCAGAATAACTAGTAATAAATGTTAATTAAATTATATTAAAAATGTAAATTAATGATAAAAAAATTATTGTTATATGATAAGGTGATAACAGAGTCCTAACCTGATGAAGGTAGGTTCTGTTTTAAGTTGCAAATGTGAATGAAAGAAGGAAGAAAAGTGTTTATAAAAGGTTTAAATCTAGGAAAAAATTATTTAGAAAAGGTTATGTAAGTAGGAAATCTAATTTTAAAAAACAAAATTTTATAATGTTATGATGTTAATTTAATGATTAATTTATTTAAAGATGGGACAAAGGCAATTAGCCTGAATTTTTAAGATTTGAAAAAGGAAATGACATCAATATGAAGGTAGGGCCATAGAAATCAGTGTGTAGTTTGACGGAAATAATGAAATTGTTATATAAAAATAAAAAAAAACTTTTTGTAGGTATCCTTGAGAATGGCCTGAGGGTCGAAACGTTGGAAAAGTTGTAAAGAATAAAGTTGAGAGAAAAAAAAGAATCAAATTTGTTTTAAATTAAGAATAGTGTAAGTATTTGATAACTACAGTCGTGACAGTAAATGCTGTCTCCTTGTTTGGGTTAATAAAGAAACCTACTTACAGCATTTACTGTCACGACAGTTTTGTGGTGGCTTCTTGAAATTAAAAGTGAATAGAGGCTCCTGTCCGTGACAATAACATATCACTAGGTCTGGCGTGATCGTTGATAATAAAAAGAATGCCAGTGGACTAAAAGTCTCAATAACCGCCATATGTATACGTCTTGACAGTGAACTGTTACAACATATCAACCTCGCCAAATGAAATAACGATAGGCAAGAAGACTTGTTCTTATTTATTTACCTAAAATCTTTAAATTGTATCAGCCCCGGGTCCCAAAAATGAATCCATCCCGTGCTCCAGAAACAGATTTGCACTAGAACTTAAAAAAATTTTTATCAAAATAGTAGTGAGTTTCGATGTATTTCGCCTTGTCACCTTCCAAGTGACCTACGAAAAAATACTGTTGTCACGTGAGAGGTGATCTACGACCGATAAGTGTCAATTGTTCTTCAAAACCACTAATTTTGATGTTTTGGACCATTAATCTTTTATCCAGGTGTAATTGAAGTACAACTGAAATCTATAATTGAAGAAATATTAAACTTACTCATGTAATGGTTCCTTCTCAATTCTGATCGGAACAATAATATTAAATATTCGGCAAATTTTGAATTCGTATTTGTTTTTTAAGCAATCTATTCATCAGCCAATATCAATTGTAAAACCGGTCTTTACGTGTCTGTAACATATCACTCGTATCGATTAATGCATCTGAAAGATGATAATGTCTGTAAAATTGAAATTAATAATGTGGTCCTCCTGATGCTAATTTTCGAACTTTATTTTAAAAGGATTCTCAGTATGTTTCCGTTATCTTTTTAAAACTTAATTATAAAATTATAATATAACACTCTGAGATATACTTAACGTTTCTAAAAATACAATTCGTCCTAATATCAGTGAAAGAAACGTCAGGACATTTCAGTTTAGTAGTACGTAAGATTATAGAGAATATACGTTGAAAACTGTTCGCAGAATTGGGGATATTCTTGTTCGGTATATTTTCCTTTATTCCAAGTTACCGCTGAAATTACATAACCTTTCCTCCAAGTCTCCGAGCTTTCTTTGCCAAATCTTCTCTTTGTGTTTTTTCGGGCCTTTGAATCCTTTACCTGGAATACTTTGTTGATCTGCTTACTGTTGGTCTTCGACGAAGGTTTTAGATACATGATATATTTTTATTCATGTAAGCTTGGATATGATTTTGTAAGAATTTCAGTTAATTTGATATATTTTGTCAGAGAACGTTGCAACTAATATCAACCGTTTAGCTGATACTATTTTAATTTATTTACATTCATTTTTTTAAATACATTCTTCAATGTTTTTTCTCAGACAACCCTTTTTTTTATTCCATATACAAAAACAACTTGGACGAAATTTCATAGTTTTTATTTTAAACTGTATTTGCAATTACGGTGTCCAATACAACAGGCGTAATACAATTTACTTTATTAAGCTAAAATACATCTTTATTATAATGATAATGATAATAATAATGACGTAGTTTATAAAAAATTACGAAGCATTTTCTAACTAATATAATCAGTGCTGCCAATTCACTCGACCAAAAAATACTCGCTTAGCGCTTTGAAAATTCCCATTTTACCAGACAAATCCGCGCCACTTTACCTGCCCTTAAAGAATCGTTATAACTTAAGCTGTATGATTGTTACAGTCATGATTTCTTTGTTATATTAGTTCTGGCGTGATAGTTGCTAATAAAGCAACTATCACATGTATAAGCCTTCACAGTGAACAATCCTACAGTTTCAGTTTTTGCGACTAAAGTCACACCCACTACCATGGAGTAACTGTTTGATAATTAAATTCATGGTAGCATTTACCATGACAGTTTAATGTCGCGACAGTATTGACGAACTGGGTCTGACGTTATTATAGTTGATAATATAAGTAATGTCAGTGGACTAACAGTCGTGTTAACTGTCACGTTTATCTTGCATATATATATGCTTCCTAGTAGTACATAGGGATGGGATATCGAAAGCAAAATATCGATATCGATATCCATATCGATATCGGATAGCAATATCGATATCGATATTATATCGGCACTAAAATATCGATATTTTAAAATATCGAAATATCGATATCGAAAATTTAACGAATTGAAGTAATAATAATTAAAAAATGA
>NW_027109450.1:0-574 GCF_000696795.3 Halyomorpha halys
GTATTTATTGTTTTCCTACTGATTTCAAATCATTTTAAATAGCCAGAAACGTATTTCTTTGACCTAAAGGATTCTATTATTTCAGTTTTTTATTTGATTAAATTATATGTTGTTTCCCTACCACATCAAAAACCACTGCCATACATTAGGCATGTTCTTGCCTTCCATATATCATTTGGTTTGTTTACCATCCTTTCAAACATCTTACGAAGGAAACTCGTTATTGGTCGATAACTTGATATTAATTCCTTGGACTTTTTTTTTAAGTAGAATTATTTCTGATTTCTGCCAATTAGCTAAGAGGAGAAGGGCTCGAATGTATCCGATCCATACTCCAGGAATTTAATATGTCATCGATTGAGACAAAAGAAAGTGACTAAAGTATTCTCCCATATTTAACATCGTATAATGAATCAAATTAACAAAAGCTTTAGAAAAGAAACATATATTTTATCAAATATATTTTTAAATCATTATCGAAAAGAAGATGGCCACGAGACCAGCTAATGTAAAATGTCATTAGAGTGCTACCAATAAGTAGTTTCTCTACACGCCTCTAACACTCCAATTTAAC
>NW_027109450.1:2129-3361 GCF_000696795.3 Halyomorpha halys
ATAGTGCCAGTTCACCTTCATGTTCCTTATCATAAGTTTTACTCATCGAAAAAAAAAAAATCAGTTTTGTTTAAATAATTCAATGGGAACATAACTAAAAAAAATTAAATTAAAATTCCTAAGTTTTGCTGACGAACTGATAAAGGTTAGAAAATCAGCATCAAATGATATAAGAAGATACCACTGCTATGATCCAGCGACGACCAATTCAAACTTCCAAAAAATGTTCACTCCATGTTTACTGTGACATCCTGTATATTACACTTATTACCACTAATTAAGGAAAATATTTACTTGAGTAGAAGAATATATTTAGAAATTAAAAAAAAAAAAAAAAGAAGATGGTCCGGCTGCGATCGAAAAACAACTCAAATAGTACAAAAACTATACATTAAGTGCCAACGTTTCAAACCCACAGCATTCCGAACCGTGCGCTCTGGGACCTACGCCTCAGCCCGCACGGCCGTCGCGTCCCTATGGTACTACGGTTAGTAAACATTTTTGACCGCTCCCTGACCATCTTCTTTTTAATAATTACACACATTCGATCAACGGTCTTCCAATGGGAAATACCAAAACATTGTTGAATGATTCGCAACGTTTTATAAAAGAAAACTATGTCTGCATTAAATTAGTTAATGGTGGATTGAATCCATATTTAAATTAATATTGGTTAATTTAGCAGTACATTTTGAAGAGTTGATACTCATATTCAATTTGATATGATTTTTAAAATATACATATATTAAAAGAATTTCTGCTCTTTATCATGTCTATTTCAATCTACTTTGATTCCTTTTCTTCTCACAAACTGTTAAAAATAAAATGAATACTGAAAATAATTAATAATATAATAATACAAAAAGAATCATATACTGCCATCATAGAAGTTGCATATTCAAAACAGGTTACTATTATAATAAAAAGTCAAGGTAATATTTCATTTGGCTCCAACGGCCATGTGAGATTTGATTACAATTTTAAAAAGTAGAAGGAAGCTATATTTTTTTTCATACTTGACATTTTTCAACGGAAGACATTTTTGTAATAAGTTGGCAGTGATATTACATTACTCCACGTAAGCCATCTTGCATCACTAACATCTCAGCAATCTAAGGGGTTTTTATTTATTTTTTGTTGTCACTCAGGAAATGGAACAACCCTTAGCATTAGAATTACCCTGTCAGAAATATAATTTGTATTTTTAGAAATATTTATTGCTGAAATTATCC
>NW_027109450.1:5969-6271 GCF_000696795.3 Halyomorpha halys
AATAAAAAAATTATATATTTTCGAATACTATACATATTTGAAAACTATATATCTCCTGGATCATTATGTTTATTCAGCTAAACGATAATTTTACATTCTATAAAACAAATCCAACATCACCTAAACTAGACCAGGATTACTAAAGATAGAAATCAGTTTTATCTGTATCATCTTAGCATATAAAAGCCAAACACCAATCATCCACTGAAGAATCATATACTGCCATCATAGAAGTTGCATATTCAAAACAGGTTACTATTATAATAAAAAGTCAAGGTAATATTTCATTTGGCTCCAACGGC
>NW_027109450.1:6926-7350 GCF_000696795.3 Halyomorpha halys
ATATCGTTAACTACCCTTTTGAACACCTTTTATAAACAAGGTTTAATTCATTTCTCTGATACTTGGAATAAATTATCTCTAATTATCTAGTTTGATTCTATTGCGTAGTGAATGCTGCAATAGTTGGGTGCAGGAGGTATAACATTAAACAGAACAACTTTGGTGCATGATATTAAAAATATGGTATCAACAAAAAAAAAATAAATATTTAAAAATATGTTAATAAATCAAAAGTGTCTGACGCATATATGTATTTTAGCATTATTATTTATATTTTTGTTAATTACGATTCTCATATGATCGTGATTTTGATTTTTTTAATGTAATCTATAATAATTCAAAGCTTTAAGCTTTAAACATAAAACATAAGATAAGTTAACACACTGGCTTCTTGCATTATACCAATAGAATCAATTTAATTTGC
>NW_027109450.1:9595-10019 GCF_000696795.3 Halyomorpha halys
TTACTACGCCAAAGGAGGCATTTCTGCCATTTTGCCAGTCAAAATCTATTGTAATAGTGTATATTAATTGTGAATAAAAGCTTTAATGTTAATTTTAATAATTGACAAAATGGGGTAATGTTGACTGAAATTATTGACCTGGGCAGAAAAGCTTGCAAAAAGTTTTTAAAATTGATGTGGTTGAAATATTTGTATTGTCCTTGAGGATGGCCGAATTTGCCGAAAAGTTGGACTCATAAAAAATTAAAGATTGTTTTGATACTTAAATTGGATAAAATTTATTTTATTTTATTGTGTATAAATCTTTAGCAACAACAATAAATAAAGGTTAGTTAGTTTATTATATCAGTATTAAAAAACACAATCCGTTATATATACAGAACATTACTTCAAATCAGAAAAGGAGTAGGTTTTTGGTTGAAGA